>NW_022197486.1:10216125-10233357 GCF_009176525.2 Contarinia nasturtii
ATTTTCTTTTGACTTTTCATTTCCAAAGGTTTTAAAAGCTTTTTCTGGTTCAATCTAAAATCATCAGTTAAATGATGCAAGCGTAATGCGATTGCATTTTTGAAAGAAAATCACATGCATCCGAAACGGTTTCCAGTGCGTAACCTTGAATTGTTTCGTCCTTTGTCGAAAGATGTTGTGAATTTTAAGAGAGAGAGAGAGAAACCGTCCATGTAAAATGAATGAAAACAGAAACATTTCAATTGTACACGGCGAAGAGATGAAAATACAATACCATAACATGGTCATGGGAAAATAATTGTTAACCAAGTACATCATCTGGTAGAATAAAATGTTCAAAAAGAATAGCGTATTGTCATACAGAAAAAGGTATGATTTATAAAGGAAGAAATATACACTTTTAAAAAAGACCAACACAATGACTTTATTATTCGCGTTGTACTTGTCGCCGACCTATCTCGTTGACACACTTACTTGAATATCGACGCTTCGAATGCAAAAAATAAACACAAAGCCGCCAACAACCGAACGAAAAAAGTAAATAAAAGAATATCCATTAAATTATGCTTGAGGTGGACGCCCTCACTATCTCAATATTTATACAGAATTAGTAATATAGACTGATATGAATGCGCCAGTAACAGTAAGGATATGACGTATGCTTCTTATGATGTAGTGTCATAACAAAGGAATGCGTCGCCAATAATACTCCAGGAGGGTCAAGTTCCGGTTTATATACATTCGGTCAAACACTTAAATAATTTCGATTCATATTATTAAAGTTACACCAGTGTATCGTATCCATTCACTTCGACCAACAATATATTGTATGTTTTAATATATTAAAAGCATGAAAACAATGGAACATCTAAACTTCATGCGATCAAAAATGTATGCAACACGACATGAACTTTAATTCAATAGCAGAAATTCCATGTGCCAAACAAGTATGGAATTTCCCCTATATTGAGTAGATGTTAAATTTATTTTTCGTATCTTATTTTGAAGATAAACCAATACCAATATAATCGTGTTCGATATAAATTACTAATCTCGTCATTTTGCCGTTGGTCTTACATTATTATATCTATCACATGTATGTGCAGGTCGAATGCTGGGAAAATGTTCGCATACTCTCAACGCAGTCATTACATACCACTAAAAAATTCCATAAAAATGATTTAGTTTTATTATCAATAAACAAAAACAATATAGCAACCGATATAATAAAAGAATATTATGGTTATTAGTGGATTCATCGATGAACGGGCAATTTTTCTCTTGCAAACGTTGTGATATCAATAAACTTTTTTGTTTGATTCCTTAAAGATATTGATTGATGATAATAAATGAACACACCCACAATTTGATTCACCTAACTCCAAATTTCAATTAAGTAAATTAAACGTTCCGTTTAATTTTCGTATTCATTTTGACCATATGGATATACATTTACTTTTGACATTTCTATCATTCTATATATGCTACAAAAAATAAATAGATATTTTGCTACATCGGAAAATTACGCTTTTTTTATAAATAAACAAAAGGGGGTAACCACGCTTTTCTATCCACCAACATTTAACTTTATTCTTAAAATCTGATTAAAACTCAAATATCTCAAAGTATTCAATTCTGGAAGTTGGTTTTGGTGGATCCTCAGGATCATCAGAACGCTCCCAGTTCTGGAAGTGGACTCTCAGGATGGGCCAGGGCATTTTCAAACCATAGTCTGGTCCATCCTGAGGATCCACCAAAACCCACTTCCAGAACTGGGAGCGGTTCTGATGATCCTAAAGAACCACCAAAGCCCACATCCAGAATTATTTTTAGATCAGAATATCTGACAATATCTCCCAAAAATGTAAATTTGCGTTCATATCTCTCGATAGCTCTTGAATTCGTTGAAATCTCCTGAATTTGTTTATAATTCTATATATTTAAAATCGCGGTTACCCCCTAGAATAAAAGTCTTCGATTAGTAACAGCAATTCCAGCAGAAAAAAGGAATAAATGTATATCAAGTAATCTACAATTGAAAATATATGTAATATGTAGCAATTTTAAAATGTTGAAAATCGGATTCGTAAATTGGTTGACAGAAAATTGGTTCATTTATTTTATGGGAATGTGCATATTAACATAAGCTCTCATTTTTATGTTGTTTTATTTTTAGCGATTGACTTTTTTCCATTGCAATAAAAAAAATGGTGCGCAACATTGAAAGATTTACGTAAAAAGTGATTTGCTTTATCATATTGGCATTTTAAATTTAATCTGTCCACCCATACGTAATTTGAATGTATTGCAAGCGGTTGAACTTCGGACCATTGTAACAAACATCGAACAAAAAAACTGTGTCAGTATTGAATCGTGCGTTAAATCGTCAGTTGAATAAAAAATAATTTTGATTGGTTTGAAAGTTGAACAAAAAGAGCAACATTGAAAACGATTGCATGGCGTCATCAATACAGAGATCGATACATCTTGACATAAATCATATATAACTGGTTTTCTTTTTTAAAGCATTCATTACCTTATAATGTAGTCCATGACAGTCCAGCGTAATCTTTACAATCGGTTTACCGAACCATGCATGGACAAGGAGAGAGGGATGAAGGTGGTGTGCATGAATGAAAATGTCTTGATATTGAAGTTTATTGAAGGATTATGCAAAAGGATTCAAATCGCTGTGCATTCATATTTTATTTAACGACGAGCGGAATGCACAAACATCAAAACAATGTGAAGCGAGACATAATGTCTACACTGAATTACACTCAACAATAAATCTAACGCTGCAAATAAATGGGTCACGTTGGTATTCTTTTTTTTAACGCCAATTAGTGTAAATATAGCGGATTATAATTTTATATGAGAACCAATGTTCTGTATAATTTTTCGCAAAGACGTACAGAGATCACTGTTTTATTGAATCTGACATGTTTCAAATTATTGCGATTAATTTACATATATTGAATTTTTTGAAGCGCTATCGTTTTAACCAAAAAAAAAAAAATACGTTCGACTACTGAATCAATTTCTCATTAAGTTTTTTGATGTAAAAAGTATCAACGAATGCATTGAAATTTCAAACATAACAAAAGAAATTTTCCAAATAACAATTACAATAATTGCTAAATTTATTCAGATCGAAATCAATTATCTTTTCCAATATAAATCGTACATATGCATTTGGTATTTTAATATCAAACCAAAACTTTGTTGGCAACAAAGCTTTTTTTATGGATTTATCTTTTGGTCTGTGGTGTATAATATGCGAACAGTCAGTTAATTCGGTTGAAGCCAATATTGTTGGAGTTATTGATTTATGTTGTGGCTACTAACGAATGTGTGCATAGCATTGTGGGTTTTTCTTCATATTTGCATAACTGTTTTTTTTCTTCTTTTTTTTTCATTGTACATGCATTGCTTTTTTTGATTTTGTGTGTGAGAGGAAACTTTACATTTTCACCTCGTTTTTGAAAGACCAATTTTAAAATAATTCATCATTTTGCTACCGTTTTGCATATTTGTATTCATATGCATCATCACATTACTCTCATCACTAAATTCTTAACACAAATATCTATACAATGCAACCAAAAATAAAATAAACCATAAATTGTTTAATGCGTTTGCATTCAGGGCAGTGACCGGGTCGCATATAGAATTTATACTTTGTATAAACGCAGACGCAACATATCCGTCGCTGTTCGCTTTGTACTGCGCTCATTAAATACAATGTATGTGCGTGCGTCTCTCAATACACAGTCACATGCACACACGAACATGTATTCGCATGTTTCATACATAGCGAACAGCGTTGCGTCTTTGTATATTTATACTGCCTGCGTTTTTTATGCTAGTATGAAATTATACGCGACCCGGTCCCTGATTCAGGGTGCTCAATCGACAATCAGTCACGAAAACGATCGATAATTGCCATTGGTAGTATGGAATCTGAAAATTCATTGAATAAACGATTTTGAATGAATAATTATTTATTATAATTATGAACCGAAATAACAACACAGCTAAGCAAACATATAACAATATGTCATAGACAAACTACGTTCAAATCTACAATTGCAATTCAAATGACTACTTCATTTATCTACAAATGTTACCTTTTGAACGGCATAAATACCAAAAATATATTTGTCCGTGAGAAATGAGTCAATTTACAAAATCTACTAAAAAATAACGCGTGTATGAGTGTGTATAAATGTTGTTTGCTATTCAAAGCATCTGAATCTGTGTACAAATGCATCGATCTGCGAAGTTTATCCATATCAATCATTTGCGTCAGACATCGTCCGAACTTTTAGTTGTTGTTACTTAGTTTTTGGTAAATGTAAACGGTGAAGCTCGCTTATTGTAACAAGAAGCGATAAGCCATTGGCTACAAATGGTATGTACTCTTCTTTTTCAATTCAAACAAAAATATGTGTGTCTGAATACCAAGTGCATAAATTATAACGATTTTTGGTAAAACTGCAAAAGCAAAAGCCAAAAATAGATTCAGCATATTCAAAAACTCATCAAATCTTTCAACTATTGCCAGAAATCGTTCAGCTATTAGATACAAAGTTTGTTATAATATTTTCGTTTGAATGACCAACCCAAATATTGTCATAGCTTCTGACGGTCGCGCTCCAAAGGGGTAATTTCAAAAAATTTCACAATTTCTAAATCCATTCTTCAGGGGATGGGGAGGTAATCAGACCCCTCGGATCCCTGGTCAGAAGCTATGAATATTATAAAAAAATAAACATATTGTTTAAGGATTTGTCGTTGTTTTACCGACCAAATTTTATGCACAACATATAATGCCAAAAATATTTTGTAATTTGAAATTATTCAAGATATTCACTATGGATGACATGCAAATGCTCGGTACACGATATTTTAATTCGAATTTATGCGCTTCGGTGCAAAAATGTGGCTAGAACAAAATTCCCCAGAGCAAGTGTCGAAATATTGAACGTCAACGGAAGAGCTTGCTCTTTATTCTGAGCTAAGCATATAACATTTATTTAAATTTGTCGGTTTATTTGCCGTTACTTTGCCTACCTTGAAACTTATATGCCACTGGTCTCAGACAACGGTTTATAAAGGGTGTTTCAATCAACAGTTATGAACTTTAAATTCAAATAAAACAAACAATGGTTTTTTTTTGTAACAAATGATGGCTTTCGTATTATCGATGGTTTCCGGTTTATTCGATAAATGTCGCCAGTGTAGTGCTCAGAGCCAATCTTATTATTTTGAGATAAATTCGATTGTTGAAATTTAATTTGAAGTTCGGATGAACTGTGGAACACCCTCTAATTGAACGAATGACGAATAAATTGAAACCGAATGAATAAATAGAATGAACATTTTATTCAAAATGCATGAAGAGAAGAGAAAAGTGAAACCAAAAAGACTCATTTCACATTCGTAACACGTGATCATCAAACGAAAGAATAATAGTTCAGAATCGGTTGAAATTTACAGTAAAATAAGGATTGTGTGCATAATTGTTAAATGAAATCGACGAATGAAATTGTAATAAAAAGTCTTCACATCACTGCATTTGAAGGCAACGTCATGTGCATAGCATTGGATTGGCAAGTTTGGCGGCTGTTTTTTTTTCTTGATTCTGTGCATCTCGAGTACACTGTGGCATAAGACATCTCGAGAATTTCTATTAAAAGAATGGCACTTGAGGTGCTTCAAGTTTGTAAGAGCGTTACGAAGCATGTGCAAGTGTGTTAGTTGATAATGAAGAAGTTAAGTAAAATATTTTAAAGTGACAAACTCGAACACGGAAAAACTATGTGCTATTTAAACAATTTCTAGACGCGCAAAAACGTTACGAAACGATTCTTGTCTCATCTAGTTTTATACCGTGGAATATATTTTATTTCCTTAACATGGCATTTTTTTTCGTGAATTTTCTGACATTAACGTCGGTATGATAACGGTTTTCAAGTGGCAAGGAACAGGAAAATATGAATCTAATTGACTATTTCAATTGTATTTTTTATTTGGTAAATTTTTTTATGGGTAGAATTCAATAAAATAAGATGAATAAGCAAACTGCTTTTAAATAAGAAAAAGTTTAAAACTCAATTAATGTACAGCCAAGTATAGCGGTATTCTCTTGCGTGGTTGGCTTAACATGAATTAAAAGTGGTGGTTTTCCGCGTTTTTTAGTTCTCATTAACAGAAGCTTGAATTTGTCCCCATCAAACTTTGTATGTGCACCCAAAATTGTAATTGCTCAATGCTTGGCTGAATGTGAAAATATTGAGTGTATGAGTGTGTGTGTGTGTGCACTGTGCATCAGTGTTTACTTGGTGTTGATGAGAGAAGTGTTACCATATATCGTTCTGTTCATATCTGCGAATGCCAGATAAAAAGTTTAACTAGAACAATTGTTCGAGCTTGCAAATGAAATGAAACAAAAGACATGAGACCAACGCCAACATTAAGCAAACGTGCAGCGAAACAGGAATTCGATGTCTCGCGACGCACAGACTGTGTGAAGCATGAAATACGAATTTACTTGCGTTTGATAAAATATTTGCACTTTTCGTAAACGGTGAATAATAATTATACAGACATGATATAAAATTAGTCTTTAAAGTGACTTAGCGCCGGTGCTGGATCTTCATATTCACATCAATATGCTACGCTTTAACTTACTTACTCATCAAACTTTGAATTGATATGGACATTTTGATGATGTAAAATGGAACGAAGGTGGTGGCATTGAGGTGTGTGATTGTGTTACATTAAAATGAATTGGCATGAAAAGACGAAATGAAATAATAGAACGAAAAGAAAGTTTTATAAAGAGATTTATCGTTGTTTGCGGTGATTTGCATTTAGTGAGAAAATTCGCAGACTTTCATTCTTCTTATAACATTCAAGAATTGCTCTCTTCAAATAAAACGTATTCCATTTTAAGTCTTAACATTACATTATTTGCATTGCGATTACTTATTTTTCAGACCCTTTTTCAGTTATTTCGGGCCAATTTTTGCGATTCTGTTTCTTTTCATCCAACGTTTGATACATTGCCAAACGCAATTTCTCATCGTGCCCAAATCAAACCATCAAATATTCAACTCCTTTATCTTTCATTCGTTTCTTATTATTTTTCAATATGGATGATTTCTAAGATGTGAAAATTAAACACAAATAAAAAGGTCAGCGCTTTTGAAAAGTAAAAGTGAAAATGATATGTCTGTTTTATATCCGTGGATAAAATGTTGACCTGAAATAATACTGTAATCCAAAAAATGTTGAACAAATGAATTCAAAATGAAAAAAAAAAAATTGTTCCAGATCAACGTTAAAATATTCTTTTTGTGATAAATAGTTATTTTTTTTTTTAAATAAACTTAATAAGTCTTCCACTGCATAAAATTAATTCCTTTTGTCGAAATGAAAATAAATAAAGACCGATGAACGAGAAACAATTAGATGAAATAATATTTGTCACATAGACACACTGAAACTCAATCGAATGATCTCCGTTCTTGAGTTCGGAAAAGTTTAAACTGAAATTCAAGAATTGAGCACGACCAGTCCGAACCGAAACATAAACAGACTACGCATCAAACAAAATTCCTCAAAAGAGCCTGAGAAAAATCTTCACTTCTCTATTGAGATATTGAGAACATTTTATTTTCTGACCAAATTATGTAAAGAGTTCCAATTACTTGATGACTGTTCGAAACCTGAATGCGTTCTTTGACCTAAAAAATGAAACATTCAAAGGTCATTTATATAAAACATCGCGTCAACGTTAGCTTCATTACTATTATAACAGCTAGATTCACTGCATACAATTGAATTTTAAATAATATATGCAAACAATCAAAATAAAGTGTGAGAGTTTGTGCATTTGAATTGTCTATATTGGCAATCAGAAAAAAAAGTGAATCAAATTTAAGCAGGAAAATTCATAGTATTACAAGTTTTGCTTCATGCACAGGCTTTTTGTTGAATAATTCTTTTTGTTTCCAATTTAAACATTTTCCATCCATTTGCAAACGTTGCACCGTTCGCTACAGTGTGAATGCACTAAGTGTTTCCATGAGAGCTTTAGTTTTTTTTATGCGAAATGAAAAAAAAAAAAACAGTGGACAAGCGCAACAGCTTACAAAAAAATCGAAGTCACGCGTTGCTTTATGTTTCCATTTTTGTAACAATCCCGGTTTTTTGCCCCCGTTTCGTTCATCCAGCTGAAAATGTAGATTCAAGTAGTGGTTTAAATGCTTTCTCCAGCAATGTAATGCGTCTTCTTTAATGCTTTCAATTTCATTCGGCTAAAATATTCCGATGGAATACAAAAACAAGCAAAAATTTAACATATGGCATTACCGTGATCGTGTTTCTTCCGCAACGAAATCATACATATTATATTAATTGCATATTCATGGCACGCATCAAAATGGCAAACCAAATCGATAATCTCCTTTCGAACGATAATCTCCTTTCAAACGCCGCACTTTTTTTCGTCCATCAAATTTATTTGCTTTACAAACTAAAATCCATTTCCACAAACACTTATGACGGCCGACTTGAAACGTTTTTTTCAATATTAAATCGGTGTTGCGTTTCATGTTTATTTTTTTTTCTATTTTTCGTTGTGATTTTCAGTTGTTTTTCTAATATCTGTTTGGATTGTATTTTTGCATCATCATCAGTCTCCTCTAGAGTCCTGTTCTCTTTTCGCTTACTCGTTCAAATAGAAATTGTTCGTTCGCATTTGAGAAACACAGTTTTAGTAGCACAAAAAAAGATGCAAAAGCAGCATAAACGAAGCCACACCAAACTATATGTATGTATAATAGCCTGGAAGCTACAAAAATCAGCAATTCCATATGAAAAATGGTTTTATCCATATGAAAGAAGATTAGATATAACAATCGAAGTGCCATACACAGACACAAATGAAAAGTACGATGTATTTTTATTATGATTCAAGGTCTTAGCATAGTTTTATTATCACATTTTTTTGCTCCGTTTTAATAGTCAACAACAGCACCAGTCTTATGTCTAGCATCTTCGTGGATGTTTGCTTTTATCTGTAGTGATTTCGTTAACAATTGAATTAAATTTCATTAAACCATGTGCCACAGAGAGAGAGAAAATCCGCTCTTCGGCTAATTATTATCCTTGTTAATATGGTTGCATGTAATTTATGAGCTGCACTAATGTGAATGGACGGCGTAATGTACATTGTTATAATAAGCAATTGAGTTTTTGCTGCACAACAAGGATCTGCGCAGATTGAGTTTTATACATCAAAACTTTGCCACACAATTTTTCTGCGAATTGAATCGTTTATTATGCAAATAGCATCGCTAGGATTTTGTCGTCATTTAAAAAATTGCTTTCAATGTGTTTATGTGTGAGATCTATGAGAGGTGTATTATATACCTTTTTTTTGTACACTCGCTCATTTCGTATTGTATTCATTTCTTTAAATTTTATCAAAACACATTTTAAAACTCAGCATCGTATTTTGTCGAGCTGGGTTCTCCGTTCAATCATTGTTGCATTCATTTTATGTGAATTTTTTTCTGTCTTCTTTTCAGCATGTAAAATATTCATCTGGTCGATTGTTTTTATTTCTGTTTATTTGAGCTCATTTTTTTTACTCCTCTCGGCAATTGTACGTTCAAAACGAAAGTGACCATGATAATGATCATGTTCTCATGGTTTTTTATCAGTGTTAGTGTTTGTAATTTGCAATTATTTTCTTTTTTTATGTTCAGTTATTGTTTTATTTTTTGTTTTGTGTGTGTGTAATTGTCAGCGTTTTAATTATATCAAACATCGTTTGATGACTGCAGGACATTTTTGAACCGAATTGTAACCGTCAAATGAGCTGCCCATTTTTTTTTTGTTTTGATTTTCTATGAAAATTTTTCTTCTTCAAATTGCAATTGTTTTTCGTCCGAATTCAGTATGTTTTGCATACGATGAAAGAAAAAAGTATCAGCATAATACAGTACAACCAACATAACAAGCAATGCTTTTGGAGAATAACGGTCAGTTTTGTGCGACTATTGCTCTCTTTGTTCGTATGTTGGTTTTCGTACACAATTTGAAATGCATGCACACGACACGCTGAATCCACACACACACACACAACAGCATCTTATTATGAATACGCATGAAAGTGTATGCTGCTGGGTATTTTATTAGAATGGCCAAAAGTATAGCCAAAAAATGAACATTGCTATAATAATCAGTCAATGGTGAATTCTCTTGCCTCTTTTCTTTCTTTCATTTAGAACAAAAAAGCACAATGGTTGATGCTCCGTATATTTTTATATTTTGCCGTTTCAAAGGGGCTTTGCCATTGATGTTGAATGTTTATGCTTATAGCATTTATAAATGGGGCAAAAAAGCAAAATGTGTGTAAAATTCGTTCACTTATACGAATTACCAGAGAGAAAAAAAAATGTTCACATCATTAAAGGTCTTTTTTTTGGTTTGTGTGATGACGCTTTTAAATTCAAACATTAAAATGTTTTCAATAAAATTACCCAAATAACTCCGACTGAATCGATATAATTACATTGAAGCGCACCCTCTGCTTTCCTCGTATTATTCGGCCGATTTGCTTACCTCTCTAACATTAATACACTTATCTGAGTTTCAAGTGAGAGCAACAACAACAAAAAAAAACACCGAAGACAGGATGATTTTTTAGAAGAAATGAAGACATTCCTAATGTCTCGTCCTCCGAAATGTATACTTACACCATGGTTTTCTCACAATTCAAAGATAAAGAGACACATCCGAGCGATTTTCATGCAAGTCATTTATCATGGGAATTGTGTACTGCGAGAGAAATAGAGAGATTCAATTGAAATTTTTGTAAACATTGTAGACTTATTGATATCATCAATTTTGGCTTTGTTAGAGAAACCCTTCGCACAAAGCTATCCAGTTGGATGCGTCAGTAATTTTGTTATGGCGTGTGATATGCTCTTGAATTTTGGTTTCTCTTTATTTTACCTCATTTTTT
This sequence comes from Contarinia nasturtii, assembly GCF_009176525.2. NCBI lineage: Eukaryota > Metazoa > Arthropoda > Insecta > Diptera > Cecidomyiidae > Contarinia > Contarinia nasturtii. Next base: position 10,227,170 of record NW_022197486.1, read on the forward strand.
TTGTTTGCACTGTTTCTTTTTGCACACTGAAGAGCTGTCGGATTTTTTGTTCACTTTATGTCATCTTAGAAACTAGATCTATCATGAGGAAGACGACAAATAAAGGTCAACACATCGGACAATTGTGTTAACAATTCCATTAAGAAATTTGATTATATATATTAATGCATGTATCAAATGGGAAAATATGATTGAGGTGAACCGTGTACAAAAAAAGTGACTATAAAATTTTAAAATTCATGAATATAGCTATAACTATAGTCACTTACAGTCAATAGTAACTTAGTCACTTTTTCTCCACTCGGGGAGCGGTCACTTATAAGTGAAATAATTGTCATGAAATTGAACAAGAAAGTGTTTGAATTCATGTTCTTATTTATGAAATTTATTCCATTTATTTTTGTAGCTGGATTGATTGTGAGATAAAACTGTAATGAGAAACTATTGTCTGGTGCATGCAAATAGAATTACATATGTTTTACATAAGAGTTCTAAATGTGTTTCTATCAAATCTATGATGTTACTTATCTGATTATAATATTAACAGAAGATCTATAAATACAGAACATCCAGAAGATTATTATAAAAATGAGTTCTTTTGTTTTGCTATTTTTGGCTGCGAATTCATATAATTTTCTTCATTTATTCAAGCTTAGCGTAGGTTTTGAATAATTGGAGTGCATGAGAAAGCATCATTTTCTAAAGTACCAACTAACAAGTATATAGTATGTAATTGAAAAGATTTCCTCGTCCCATTTCCGGCGACTTTTTTTCGGCTTTCTTTTGATTTTCATTCCTTAAAGAAGAGCTATCATACTTTGATAGAGCGAGAGTGCAAGGTTTCGAAAGTAGTCTTATCAAAAGATTATAGCTTTATATTCTGCGAGCGCCTATATAGATATAGGCCGGTAAGTAAAGGGCCAAACGTGATTTCACGCAGAAAAGTTTTAGCTCAGGTTCCAAAGCTAAATGTTTATAGCTTTTAAATTTTCCAAATGCTTACGAGGAAAATAAAATTTTCGGTAGTCTCAATGTTCAGTCACAATGATGTATTTTATGTGAATCATCAACCAGTATTACTGACATTAAATTATAAACAAACTAATTTTTTTTCCAGCTCTTATTGTCCTCATTTCGCCAGCACAAAAGCTATTTTATTTGTCAGTAGATATAGATATCTTCATCATTGTAGACATACGACCGTTGATGATAAAATGCGAGAATTGCGAGAGCTCAACAAAAAGCCGACCATTTTTCGGTAAGGAACGAAAAAAAGAGAAGCCGTTCAGACTGGTGAAGCTTTTAAGAATAAAAACACATCAATTTTGTCATAAGTTTTCGAATAAAATCATTAAAATCGCTCGTTTTGCGTTGAAATCCATGTATTCAACACAATGGCACTGTTTGAAATTTTAAATGAGCAAATAATATTTTAATCTATAATTCGCTTCGTAAATAAAATTATGGCAATGAATTTGAAATTGCGAAAATCTATTCGCAGTGCAGTCGTGCCATTATATGTTTGGCGTTGAATCATTTTTGATATTCATAGTAATTTTGTATGTGTGTGTGCGTGTTTGTTAACGCAAAGACATGTCAACTCATTCAGATCTCGTTACAAGCTGTAAGCATTGTAGCAAATAAACTGCAAATGAAAAGATGAAAATTATGCAAATGACAATGACACAGCCATATAATTATCATTTAGTTTTACCATTTATCACCAATTCAATTACCAGCAAGTGCATTGGGATAGATAGCTAGAACGAACGAGATGTCTCTTGATTTTTCATCGGCATCAATTTCTTCAAAAAAAATCTTCTTATTTATAAATTGACATTTTCTTTCGCTTACAATGTAAATTAAATCGATTTAAACGGTGCAAACGGTAGAAAATAGCATGACAGCGATCAAAACGATATGAAATGTGTACGTGAGTCAATCATCTATGATTGTTCTATATTACGTAAAACCATATAAACTATTTGCCTCGATATATGTTTTCAAAATGTCCAAAATCAAATCAACTCACATATTACTTTCACTTTCAATCTTCTGTTTTAATATTCATGACAAACTGATTTGATTTCGTCGAGCGAATATTATCATTCGGCATAAATGAATAAAAAAAAATAAAATAAAAAATGATTTGCACGAAACATTGAGACATGTGAAAACTGAATAGCTTCGAGAGATAGAATTATATGAAGACATAGAGAATTTGTGAACACGAAATGAAACCGCATATAAATGACTCGTCGGTAGACACTGAGAAGAAGAAAAATAGTAGAATTGCCGCAAATTCCATCTGAGTCGGCATATAAATGGTCCTGTGAAAACATATTGGATCAGTTGACTCACATAATTTGCATATACATAGTTTCTCATGAAGCATATCAATATTTTCGTGCTTTGCATATAAAAAACACACAAACATACAATTTGGATGAAACTCACCACATTTTTACATGTCATCAAGTTAATGATGTTACTGACGAATGTTAGCCTTTCGCCGCAAAAATGTTACCCAGTCACTCTCATTAATACGTAGGTTGCTCCATAATTTTTTTTAAAATGGTACTTATAGTGTTGCCCGATGTAAACCATTGTCATATTCGTAAAGTTTGATGTTTTGGTATGTATTCGTGCCCTGAACCTTTTGTCGTACGAACGCTATTTGTATTGTTTACAGTGACTGGTAAACTGCGACTCAACAAAAAAATGAATTTTACACGTGAAGATTTTCGTAAAATGATTTACTACGATTTTCGAAGTAAATTATCTCAACAACAGTGTTTCGATCGACTTCATTTGGCCTTTGGCAATGAAGCACCAACCCTTCAGACAATTTATAACTGGTACCGAGAATTCCGTTGCGGTCGTAGTTCGCTCAAAGACGAGTTTCATACAGGTCGTCCAAAATCGGCTGTTGTGCCACAAAACATCGATGCTGTCAGAAAACTGATTATGGAAGATCGTCATGTGACCTACCGTGAGATTGAGGCATCTTTGGGCATTTCATCCCACAGCATACATACAATTTTGCATGAACATTTAGCCGTAAAAAAGATTTGCTCTCGTTGGATCCCACATAAATTGACCGATGAACAAAAAATGGCTCGTGTGAGTTGGTGTAAAGAAATGCTCAAGAAATTCAATCGTGGTGCTTCAAAAGACGTTAATAAAATCGTCACTGGTGACGAATCGTGGATATATGCCTATGAGCCCGAAACGAAACAGCAGTCGACTGTATGGGTCTTCCAAAATGAAGATAACCCAACGAAAGTTGTTCGAGCAAGAAGCACTTCGAAGCGAATGGTCGCCTGTTTTTTCGGGAGAAGTGGTCATGTGGCAACCGTTCCACTAGAGGATCGTAAGACCGTCAATTCTGATTGGTATACCACCATTTGTTTGCCCGAAGTGTTTGGTGAAATAAGAAAAAACAACCACCGTCGCAAAATAATTCTTCATCACGATAATGCGAGCTCTCACACATCTTTTCAAACTACTCGATTTTTGACCGGTCAAAACATCGAACTGATGGGTCATCCACCGTACAGTCCTGACCTGGCACCCAATGACTTTTTTTTGTTCCCAAGCGTGAAGAAAAAACTACGTGGTCAACGATTTTCGACACCAGAAGAAGCAGTTGAAGCGTTCAAAACACACGTTTTGGAGATATCAGTTTCGGAGTGGCACGAATGCTATGACAAATGGTTTCATCGAATGCAAAAGTGTATCGATCATCTCGGGGAATATTTTGAAAAACAATAAAACCATTTTCGACAAAAAACAACTGTGTTATATATGTTTTTAAAAAAAATTATGGAGCAACCCTCGTACGTATGTTAGTCGCTTGTTTATATCAATGCGGTTATCCATACAATTCGGATTGTTGTCGTATTTTTTTATATACACAATGTCATTTCCTTTTAGTAAAAGAGGCGGACTTCCCGTAACGCCAAACGCGAAAGGATTGTTATTTGTAAGATTGTTATTAAATCTGAAGAAATGTTTGTTTTGAAGGGGTTTTATGGATACTCAAAGTCTGTTTTTCACACCATAACTATGTCGTTGAGCATGTGAGAAGCGTCGATTTATACAAATACATTGAAAACAAAAGGCCTTCTTTTACGAGCTACATCGTTGACATCAAAACCTATTACATACATCTTCTCGAAGAACAAAGAAACGGCACACATATATAACGAAAGATAGAAAAAAACCGATTTATCTATTTATTGCTGTTTTCGTTCATACATTCACGTCCCATTTTCCCCTTTGTCACCTATTCATTTCGCAAGAATGGCATACTAAGAGCGTGTCGTTGTAATTGTTGTTTTGCTAAGGCGAAACGTGTTGATATTTGTATGTGTGTTTCCTTTTTATTTTATTGTCTCGAAATTGATGTAATCGTTGTTCTCATGCTGATATGGAAAGTGTTTTAATATCTCAATACATTGCTTTGGATTCTTCAACAACAACAACAACAAAAAATGCACGCTTTCTACTTTGGTTGCTAACGCAAATGATTTTTCTAATGTCACATTTTTTCGCATTCATTTCGCTTACGCTTGTGAATATGTGTGTATAAACACACTTTTATCAAACAAAATTTCATATGCAAATAAATTCAAATGTTGAAAAAAATGTGATATAAAATATGATCAGCGAACTCTTCGCTAACTTTGAAATGATTAATATCGTTTGCGTTGAATTTGCCATCTCCACCACTGATCAACCCGGTCTACATCCTTTCAAATGTATATTCTGGCCTCTAAGGCATAAAACATGAACCATTTGTTTTGAATGTTATCCGGCTGCAATCATAGCGTCTGAAGTTAAACGACATTTTTAGATGTACGATAATTTTTTTAAATAAAATATAAAAGAAAGAAAACCATTTTTTATGGTACTAAAGGACCTACCCATTTAGTTGGGGATATTCAACCCCAATCCCTAAAGGTAAAAAAATATATTTTTTTAATTAAAAAAAAATCAATGAACAGTAGGTACATCAAATTACCCCTGGATATGGGGGTTATTTTTCATTAAATTTCTCGTACATCTAAAAATGTCGTCTAACTTCAAAAAAATGGCAGCAATACAAAGTAAAATATTGCCTTTTATTTGAACAAATTATAAATTCATGTTTTCCATCAGTCAAATCATCATCGATCAAAAAATTCCACTTTTAAGATTTTCGACATGATTATAGCTTTACTTAGTGCTAATGTGCACTTGTATGATACACTTACAAAAAAGGTCACATTGGTAAATTCATGAATAACTGAATAAAATATGAAAAAAAAAACTCATTCAAACTCATCAGTGCAAGCATGATTTTACAGACAGTTATTTTGCATATGAAAATTCAAAAGAAAATGGTATTAACTTTTCGAAAATTTGTTAAGGGATAATTTCTAAATCCGTTCTCCAAGTCGTATAAATACGACTGCTTGGACCCCTGGTCAGAAACTATGCCCAAATTCGATATTTCACATTTTTTTTCTCAAAGTGTTTTAATGTACGCATGTCACAGTCAAAACGGTTATTTCAATTGATTATTATTATTTTGATGCGTTTGTATCAAAGCACGACGACAATGACAGCTGGGCAACGCAGCAACTTCATTATGGTTGTCACTGTTTATGTTGGGTGGCACAAATTTGTACCATTTTTGATTCATCCGATCGAAATTTGTTTCCTTTTTTAGTTTTGCTGGCAACCGCACTCTGGCGCTACTGTCAACGTTGCTTGTCATCGTCGCGCTTTGGTTTGTATATATGGGGATTGGAAAATCCGTTAAATGCAAAAGAGTTCCACGAGTTTATTCTATCTTGTCGCGAGTTTTAAGCGTGTGATTTCAATTACACCAAATGACTTGATTGATTGATACCAATGAAAATTCTGAAGAATGTTTGGGTGTTTGTTAATCTGTCTCTTAAGTCTAATTGGGTTTGTTAAATACTCTGTCAAATATAAAATTGGCACAATTGCTTTTGCTGCATCAATGTCAACGATGTGGTAGTATAATGTACTATAATAACCTACTTGGTAATATGATCACGAGAATTTATTTTCGCTTAGGTCAAAGGATGAGGTAAATTTTAATAAATCTCTATAATGTTTATCCATTTTGGTTGCTTTAATGTTGGCTTGCTCATTTTACTTAAATTTACATACAT
>NW_022197486.1:10233367-10257429 GCF_009176525.2 Contarinia nasturtii
AAATAATAACGCGGTCCAACTAAATTAGAATTCTTTTCATTTACTATGCACGCAATTGGTATTATTACTTTTACTCTTACGATGTTTAGTGTTTCTTGTTTTTATTTGGTACGATGCAGTTATTGTCTATTGCTATCGCTATCGCTTTAACTAACCGAAATTCCACAGTAAATTTCAAAGAGATGCTCTTGTTCAATCCATTCTGTACTCAGTTCGAAAAACAAATTTTGTTTGTAGCTGAAACGTGCATTTTGCCCATAGGAAATATTGAAGACAGAAAAAATAAATATACGTACAGTCGCCGCTGAAGAAAATATATTAACGGAATTTGAAGTCAAACTTTTTTCAAGTTTTGTGTTTTTTTTTTGCAAAAGAGAAATGCGAAAGGATCGACATTTGTTGCCGAAAATTTATAGCCAAAGTTGATATTTGATAAACGATTCAATGATTTGAGTCAGAGACGATTGGACATGAAAGGATCTAATAATGCGTAATGGTTCGTTGTGGTATTGAACAGTTCTACCGCATGACCTTAAATTGTTTCGCCATGAATTTGTACGGATGGTATAATATGGTACATTAAACTGTGTTTAAAAAATTACTATAAAATGTTGATCGTTGTATTAATGAGAAATATTTGAACATCAATTGCACGGAAATGAAGCTGCAATGATGTATATTTCATTTTTTTTTTCAATTTTTATATCCATTCGTTGTGAAGTACTTAAGGCTATGAATGCGGACATTGTTCGGAGATAATTGATGATGTTTAATGTGCTCATGCCGGACGGGATAATAAAGAACATATATAAAGTTGGCTGGGAGTGAAAGAATGCGAGTGGATTATAGGTGAAATATTTTTTTTACAACATTAGATGGTGGCGGAGTAAAATGAAAGATCCAAAGCTCGAGTCGACTAATCTTTGCAAGACAAATGAAATTTATTATAGACACAAGCTGCAGGTGAAGTAATATACAAGCGAATACGTTTGAAGAATGCGTGATATTTTATCTTGATCGAACGAAAGCTTTAGCAATTAGAATGGATAAAATTTTGAAATTGGCTTTGGGTTGCCGTTCACGTTCCAATACGAAAACCATTAGTTGATTTCTTTGCTGTCTATTTGAAACGAATGCTTTCTGGCGCAGTAATATTTTTGTTGAAAAAGAGTGATACATGTAATCCAAATACAAAACTCACATTGTAGAAACGAACATTCTTATTGAATACTGTTTTTTTTATAGTTCCTATATATGGTAGATATAAAACCATCAAGGGGTCTTGACAATTTAATTATTCAGCCCCAGCTTACGTTCCGTAAAACAATCATTTAAAAAAATATTAACGCTCAAGGGAATGACGTCTTGTACTTTTAAATACTGTCGGAATTTGATTTCATTCACAAACCATACGCTTGGAAAATCCAATATCTTTTCGTTCAAGTTTTGACAAACGTATCCCCTGAACCTCACTATATTGGTTTATTTGGTTAAGTGTGCCGGTGAATGTGATCTGATTCAAAGTAATAATGCAAACAGTTTGATTTGTTAAATAGGATTCCGGTGGAAAACCACACCGTATTGACTGTACGTTTATGGGATGGCATATTATCGACCGTGAGCACATTCACATGGCGGTTGGCCAAATGTCAATATAGCTTGCCCATGACAAATCACTTAAATTCAGTGTATAAGTTATGTCCGCTGTAATAACCGTATCCGGAATTGTGAGCAACATTTTCTTTTTCGCTCTCATAACACATCGATGAAAGGAACGATTTGTACGTTGTCACATTTGATATACAAACAACAGCTGAAAATTCAAGCTGCTTGGCTGCATGCGAAATAAAAATACTGCTTAAATGAAAATTCACATTCATTAAAGGCAACATTTACTAATGCTCTATAGTCACTTTGGATTTGATTAAAAAGCGCAATCAATTTATATGTGTGTGTGTGTGTGTGCACGAGCCCAACGGCTCGTTTGGCCCATGTCGCTTCATTTTAAGCCCTGAATTCACTTTACAATTAGTTGTTGCGACAATCTATGTTAAACAAAATTGACATCGCAATCAATTCCGTTATTTCACTATCGATTCCACTATTTATAAATGAAACACATTCATTTATTTTGAATACCATTAATGCGGGTACATACACAATTCAATTCATATCATTTTCAGTTCAAAATTGATACATTTTTTTTATAAATATTCATTTATATTTTATTGATTTGACTGCGGCTGTCGCTTACGATATTACGTTAATTACCATTTTTTTACCTCTAATTTGTTCATATTCGATGTCAATGCTGGAGAAATTTTCCATGCAGAAAGTTTCCACATAAATTAAAGTTGTTGTGATTACTTATATGATTATTTATATAAAATAAGTACAGATTTGCAACGAAAACGCACAGGAAATTAATTTAAACATCCGAAATGCTCATTTTAATTGTAAAGTCGAAAATTGTAATTTGTTAACCAAATATATTCCATGTAAGCATTTTCTTAAACACTATATATTCAATCAGTTTTATACTAATATTTCTAACATATATCGTGTAGCTCATCTCACATCAAATACCATCACACATAGAAAACACAAAACGAATAAAGTGTTGAGCACAGATCGCACATAGCGTTGACTTTATAAAATATTCATAGATTTTTTTTTTGTAGAAATTTCTGAATGCATTTGTGTAAGTCTGTCGTTTTTTTTTCAGTAACCTGAGCTCTTTTTTTTCTCGCTGAATTCCATTTACTTGATTTGCCCTTAATGGATGATTGCTTTACCTTGTGAAACGATTTTGTAAATAAAAATGAATCGCTGAAAGATAGGGCCAATGAAATGACAGAGAAAATAAGGAAAAAAATGTCAATCTTCAATTCAATTGTTTAGTTTTCTGAAGATTATAATAAAATAAATTGAAAGCATCTTTTGAGTGGTTTTAAAAATGAAATTTACGTCGGAAATTGCTATGGGAAATGTGCCATTTTTCCAGTAAATATAGTCGAATGGACTGTATTTATAGTCATGATTTCATGAGCGTAATATTTTCGGAAAAGTATCAAACAAGTAAGAATTGAGTATGGAGTGGATTTGGCTTTAGTGCAGTCTACACTCTTATCGTACAGTGAAACTTCTTTTTAATAAGAATTTCTTAATTATGACAAATCTGCGAATCATAAAAATTATGTTCATTGAGAGTGTTGAAAATTATCAAGGGGGTCCACTCATCTTCCCTTTGGATCGCAAAATTCCGAAATGATGAATAGCCAATCTCGACCAAAAGTGGTGAATTCCATTTTCTATATATTTGTTTTAAGCTGGAAAAATTGGCCCGAGGCCCGATCGAATTTCCTGTGTCTTGCCCAAGCCCGAACGAAGCCCGACCCGAAAATATTTTTTTTACCGAAACCCGTGATTCCTCGAACTCAGGAACGTCCGAAACATCCGAAAAATCCGAACACCCGAAGCATCTGGCCCGAATCGGGATTTTTTTCGGGTCGGGCTCGGGCGCCTATCAAACTCGAATGTGAATTTTAATGTGAGTAAAAGAGACAAACTACTTTTAAATAATTGTGTGTTGGCAGTTCAAACAATGAAAACACCGAATTCTTCTGTTGTCCGTTATGGTTCCATTATCGAGAAGTTTTACTGTATAAAAAATATTATCGCTATTGATCGGTACTCATTTTCAACGATAAATTCGAAATGAGTAACGATGGCTTGCCATCACACCGTTCGATTTTTTTTCCTCTTCATTCGTTTGTGTTTGGCTATATGGTTGGAGAAATTTCTGTATATATGTGTGTATGTGACAGTCAATTCGATCGATTATGTCATCAAATTCACAATGCAATAAAAATGCTGACCACTGAAATGTCTGCAATATAGTATTTGATATCCTTTCTTTCATTTTTTTTATTTTCAATCGATGAACAGAATGTAACTGCTGTGTGCAACAATTCAACAACACAATATTTGTGTGCGTCTGTATATCTGATAGTACAGTATCCGTGCACATCAATTTCGATTACAAAGTTGACGATGGCTTGAACTCATAGCGAAAATGGCTACGGAATGTAGATTCACACATACGCTTGCTCACATCCGGTCAATGGCAAAGAAATCTCGCAAATACATAAAATGGATTTTTTTACTTTATTTCTTCTTCAAAATGTGGTGTTCACATAGTATGCACAAATGCGCAAAACCAAAGAGTGAATAACAGAAGTTCGCTCGAGCTCAAAGTTTATCGACGTGATTTAACCATCGATAAGCTTGAATCCTTTGATTGAAATCAAATACCACCACCTCGAAGAAAAAATCGACAAGAATTGATTCCAATATTTGATTCTCATTTTTTTTTGCGTTTAAACATACGGAAGTTTAAAATATGTTGGATGATGATTTTGATATGCGATTTTTCCTATTGACGGTCGATTTTGACTAAACATGGAATTTTAGTAGTTTCTAAACAACATGTGCAAAATTACCGCTTCGCATGACCGAAGATAGGTATTCTTTTTATTTCTATCGGAGCGATAGTAACGGCCTACATCAAAACCATTTTGAAATACAAAGATTGAGTTTTCGCGATATTTTCGCTATTGGCTTTTTCGATACGAAGTACGCATTTAAATTTGTTGCTTTACTTTTATTGTATCGAACACGTCGTACACCACCAATAGACGGATATGGAAAGAACATGTGTTTTTATTTTTGAACCAACCTTATCGGTTGCTTGTCAGCTTACATTTTCAGTTTCGATAATCCCCATGGCGACCTATAAATCGAAGTTGGCTTCAGATCACATAGCCCAGAGGCTAAAATGATTTTTATTGTCACGTTTTCTCTCTCTCTCTCTCTCTCTCTCTCGAATGAACCGCGTTTTTATTGCTTTTCAATGCGTCAACCCCGGCTCGTTCGTTCAACATCTGTGTCGATGCTCCTTTTTTCACACTTACAAACCTCATCTTTTATAATGTAGAATAATGATCAAATTTGTTTGTCGCATTTCCCATATTTCGCATAAAATTTAAATAACAACACAAAAACATTGTCATACACAAACCACATCAAAAACAAAACAAAATGCTTTTTTTTTCGTCTTGAAGAAAAATTAATGCGAATTTTCCGGATTTAAAAAGATTTAAAAACTTTTTGCAAAGCAGTGACTCAATATTAGCTACAGTTGTAATTGCATTAGAAAAGTTCAATAGGCTTTAGCGAGCAGCGAGAGAAAAGTTTAGGCTCTGATAAGGTGTCTCACAATAGCTAAATTGAATTAGCCAATTCAGTAACGCGTCAGCATTGCACCATGACAGTCTGCACGTCACATTCACATCCATCGCGAAAACAAACAAGTATATCAGCCTACCTTCGTTAGATAAAGCCATCAATGTAAATGACATGCAAAACAAAAGGGCCTTATGATTGAGATAAATTTAATAATGGCCATCTTTCACTCACTGATTGTCTAAACTTCCATTTATTGAATTTGCTCTTCGGTTGATTATTTTTTTCTTCATTTTTTTTTAATTTCGTAAATTTTGTGTGCATGTGTTTTTGTTTTCGAACGACGTTCGATGAACGTTATTTTGAATCGTTTAGGCATTTTTCAAGGCATATATTCTCAGTTTTTTTTTTTTTGCGATAATGGTTCAATTTCCCCCTAACAAAGATATAATAGTCACGAACCACTGAGTATTTGCATGAAAATTTCCGAATCAAATGGCTTTGGCTTTTAATTCGATGAAACTTTCCATACGAAACAATGTTTGTCTATGGATTTGTTTTGTTTATTCTAACGCCTACGCTTCAGCGCCAAGTAGGAGTTTGAATTTGATTTAAACTTTGAGATTGCACGCTTCCATTTAAAATTCATTTTGAAAATTACCTCTCGTTATCTTTGAATTTGTTGCCTGTGGTTCAGAATGTCAAAGTCGTCTATTCAAGCATCCCATTGTGTTGAAATGTGATCGTCACGGAAAACCCAGTATCCTTGACTGCGAAAAGAAAATGAAAACAGACGATTTATTTTATTATAATGCACATCAAATAGATTGATATATTGAACGATTTTATGAATAATTGTCGTTAACTTTTTGTGATATCCCTATACGCATGTGAATTTTCTTCTTATTTTCTTTCTGCTGTGTATAAGCGTTCATCGATGGGTAAACACCTCAGGCTTGGGCGCCTTATATTTAACAAAAAAAAATGCTCTTTTTCGTCTCGTTACCAGCAACATCAATTCTTTTTTTTACATTGTTCCGTTCTTTCCGTGCATTTTACTGGATCCTTTCTTTTCGTGCTCCTTTTTTATGACAAAAGCTGCATGGGTCATACATTTATCATTATTTCGTTTGGGATTTAATATGTTAGAATATATTTCAACAACTATTTTCCTGTGCTTCGTCTGCATGTCGTACATTCGTGCTGATATATTTACAATGCCAAAACTGCTTTTTCATCATTTGCTTGTTTCTTCTCTCTCTCTCTCTCTCTCTCTCTCTCTCTCTCTCTCTCTCTCTCTCTCTTGTCATGATTACCATTATCAAAGTTTTTCATTTCAATTGAGCGTTGAACTGTTTACATACTTCCGAATGAACACGAGACAAATAATAAGAAAAGCACACAACATCGAATGAACAATATACATGCTGTGCACAGCAAAGTAAATAAATCGAATCGGTGAATGTAGTTTCTTCGACATATACGTACAAACAAATAATGAAAAAAAAAAAATATTTGGAAAACTTTTCTGTGCACAAAATACATTAGCACATGAAGATGATGGGCTTCAGGAAGAGCATAAAATAATTGCGATGTTCAAAATATGTCACATTGATAAAATTGCATCCGTCTGATGTCGATTTGCTTCTGTATACCAATTCAAACTTCTCATAACTTATAGATTGTTGTAAGCTTGATATGAAACAGAGATAATCAATCTGCACAAAAAAAATTACGAACTAAAAATAAACGACGTCAAATCAAATGAGCAAAGTTTCAATTCAATTGCTTTGAATAACAAAAAAAATACTCCGTGGTTCTCATCCACTTAAGTTGGTAGTGTGCATATAGATTGTTTAGGTAGATATTTCATCAGAACAATTTTACAAAATAATTGTGCTGCGGTACAGAAACATAGCGGTTAGCTTTTAAAATGCCAATGAAATTTTGGAGATTGCGAAAGAGAGAGACGATTTTCAGAAGATTAAATTAACTCGTGAAAACCGATTTTAAAATCCAGTCGGTACATTTCATCAACATTTTACTTCGAAGTGAGTGTACACTGTACAGTATGCAGTTTATTTCACGTACAACCACTTAAAAAGTATACTTTTGATATGGTCATGTTGACGAAACACAAGAAGAACATGAACCATCAATTGAAACATCATTTTGCACTAACAACGAAACGAAAGTCGAACTTCTGATGTTGAGTGTGCAACGCTTGTTTATAAACGAAATTGAAATTTAAAATGGCTTTTTTGAGAGGACAGCTTTTGTGTAGAATGGTTTTTTATAGAACTAGCATACTAGTTTCTTCCGATACTTCTATATTTTGTTAGATATGGGACGGTTACCTTATCTCTTGAAAAATTTCAAAAGTATTATTAGGGCCATTAATTATTATGGTCTTTTCACAAAAATTCATATTTTGAGCTAACAAAAAATCATATCAAAATGGTATTCGAACATTTAATGAAATAGTAATCGATCGACCATGTGTATTCCAGTGTTAGCCACTTACTCCGATTTAATATGGTCCATTATGGTTGACCAACACGGGTAACATAATCTAGCGCCGTTGGGATTAGATTAAAGTCGCTTAAATCGTCAAACATTTACGTTTTTAAGGCGTTTACCACGGTTTAACATGGTCCATCATGGTTAACTCAGCCTTCAACCGTTGCAAATTGATTAAAATCGGTCATCATCATAGTCGGCCATCACGGTTTACCACGGTCCATTCTCGCCTTTTGACAATAAAATGTGCAAATTACGGTTTTTTACCATAATGACCTTGTTAGACCACGATGGCCAACCATGATGGTGCCTATGTTCACCGCCCGGCCGAGACCTTTCCAACGGTACCACTTTTATCCGAATCGGTTGAGGCGTTTGGACACCAACCCCGGACATACATACATACCAGTGGCAATTGACAATCTTTGAAGCAAATGCTGCAGGGCCCTGCGAAGGAATTTTTTTTCTTTTGAATAGATAGAATTTTTTTTACAATGGGCCCTCAAAAACTAGTTCGCTGCAGGGCCCACCAAAGTCTTAATCCGCCACTGATACATACAAACTTTCTGTTTTATAGGTATAAGAGAAGAGATAGATTAGTTAACTATTTTATCGATAGATAGATGAAGTTTACTTTTATAACCGTTATATATTGAATTGCACATTATGTTGCTCTCGGTTTAACATGTGAAATTCCATTTCTCACAACTTGTGTATGTTCATTCAGTAGAAGCGCTACGAAATTCACATAGATGCATTTGCTTGTGACGGCAACGATTTCTAGTTTAACTGAAACACTTGCTTTTGATTTCACCAATTTTTTAGATACTTTTGATTGTTTATTTATTTTTATAGTGCTTCCACTGATCATAAAGTTGGAATATCAGTTAAAATTGTTGGCAATTGATTTTTTTTGTATCTCCGTTGAGAATCGCATTCAATTTTAGTGGCATTAACGAATCAATGAATTTTTAAATAGAATTAAAAATGCATGCATGAAAAGGAAACGACTGTAAAATAAGCTGGTGAATGATTTGAGATCAATCAGTAAAGCGGATAAACGCCAATTGAATTCGAATATCTAATAAGATTTTCACATTGAAACCATCCAAAGTCAATGTGTGTGTGTTTTTTTTTCTCTTCCACTTCGTGATGCGAATACGTCTTTCGGATTCAGCATTTATCCATGTATATTTTTTTCTTCTATACAACGATATTTTTGCTTGGTTAGCTTCTTTTGCTGCTATGGCAGCCTTCTGGTTTTTTTTTTCTCTTGTCATTTGTTGCGAGAAGTACTAAGTAGCATATTGTATTAAAAATAAGATAAATTTGAAAATGTTGCTCTAACAATTCGACACCGAAATCGACTTTCAATGAAGAATAATACAATCATATTTTTAATATAAGAAAATTATATGCGTGTTAAATACAGGGTGTGCCAGTGAAACTGATTTTTTTTTTCGTAACTACGTAGCTACAACTATTTTGTTTACCGTTATGTTTATTCATGTTTTAGCTATGTACTGTGATGATGCACATTATTGCGCAGTTCTTGTTTACTTTGCAACAACAATGGATGTCAAACGTCAACTCGTTTTGAATTTGCATAAAAAAGGTTTGCAACAAGTTGATATTTTTTGGCGGCTTCAGAGCGACAATATCAATTTGTTATTTATTCATCGCACCATAAAACGATACAAGGAGCGCGGAACAGTCGATGTGAAGAGAAAACCAGGCAAAAAAAGATCTGTGCGAACAAAAGATCTGGTGAAAAAGGTACGAGACAAAATTCGTCGAAATAACAAAAGAAACGCCAAAATCTTGGCTCATTAGCACAATATCAGTCACACTTCAATGCGACGAGTGTTGGAAGATGATTCGGGAGTGAAACCATTTAAAAAAACCGAAAATACGGATTGACTGGCGCGCAACCTTAAACATTCCCAAGCACTCAAATTGCACTGTTCGCCCGGCATATATCTTCGTGTCTTGCGTCTTATTCTTTATTCTCCTTTTTTTATATTTTTGTTATGTAGCGTAGCATCCTTTGCCTGAAAAAGGGAATATCGAATGAGACGCAAGGAATGAAGCGTATACGCACATACACTACTTTCTTCGTGTCTCGCTCCGTATTCTGTTTCGTATTTTCGTAACTGACGCACGGTGCGAATGCCCCGGGTGAACAGTGCAAATTGAGTGCTTGGGTTGTTTTTTCAGACGAAAAGTTGTTCCTTTTGCAGCCAAGTCTCAATGCGCAAAATAATCGCGTGTATGCAGCATCAATTGAGGATATTCCTGAAGATGATTTAGCTGTTGAACGATTTCAAAATGTGTCAAGTGTCATGGTTTGGGCCGCCGTTTCAGCCGACCACAAATTTCCTCTTGTTTTCGTTGAAAAGGGCGTTAAAATTAATGCAGCTGTTTATGAAGAAGAAATATTGCGCAAAATCTTGTTGGCACATGCCGAAACTATCTGTGGTGATGAACCGTGGGTGTTTCAGCAAGATGGGGCACCGGCACAGTGGTTAAGAGAAAATGTGCCTGATTTTATTGACAAAGATGAGCTAAATGATCTGAAGATTAAGAAAATCACAAAATTGGATGCATTCAAAAAGAAAATCGTCAAGATTTGGAACGATATTCCCATCGAAATGGTGCGCGCCGCGTGTAAATCGTTTTTACGACGTTTGCGTTTGGTGGTCCGTGCAAATGGAGGAAGAATCAAAATCAAAACATGAATCCAGAATGTTGGACCCTATTTTAAATCTCAATAAAGTTTTTGTTCAATTTTAGTAAAAAAAATACGTTTTTTAAGCATATATAAAAATATCAGTTTCACTGGCACACCCTGTAAAATCCGCTTTGCTATTGCAAACACCATGTCTTGTGTAGTCTTTATGTTTATTTGCAACATTTGCTTGTTTTGAATTGTGTCGACTTATTGTTAGTTTTGTGCTGAACAATTCGTGTATGATTTTTTTATGGAATGTTCGTTGTTTTCGTGCGGCATTCCATTTTCAAAATGTCATCGTTCAACGTGATTTCGCATAAATCAGTTTTATATTGCCTTGCAACAAAATATATTTGATACATTTTTCTTTATTTTGAACGATTTTTTCACACTGTTTAAGTTTATTTTACATTCAATATGTATGCAAATGAATGTTGTTGTGATACATATCATCTCATTTTTACATTATTATTATTTTTTCGTTGATTTTATAGGCATGACAAGCAAATGCGATTATTTCCGCAATATTTGTTGTCTCCTTAGTTCAACCAACTACCACCTTCCAATAGGGAATTATAGAATTTGTCTCGTTTAATGCAAACCGATTTAAGTACAATAATAACATAGTATCGTCGCTTATTTTCCACCATCGAATTTTTCGTTGCGTATTAATTGCAACAAATTTTTAAGACAAAATTAAAATTTGATGGTATTTTTGTTGTGCTAAGAAAAATATGTGAACATTTCACAGAGATTATCTAAGTTACGTAAACGTTTCCATATCAATTTCCTGGCGTAAAATCTCTTCATGAAACCAAATGAGAATGCTATTCAATCTTACGCCGTCTACTCGGAATTACATTTTGCGTCTATAGTATATGTTAAAAAGAATGCCTTAACATTTCATGGAAGATGTGCATAAATTTTGGTGAACAAAAAAAAAAACAATACAGCTTTGCAAAAAGGAAATCCACGCACACACATCTTCGAGAATCTTAACATATGCTGTAAATATTTGAAGAAAAAGTTGAGCATCGATTTTTCTTTAAATACGTTCTCTGTGTAAAAACGATTTCCGGTATTTTTTGTCATTATTTTACCTCTATCTCAGCATCTCGTCAGAAAAGCTCATTTGCAGATAAAAGAAACCTCCATGCTTTTTTTTGAATCTCATTTCGTTTAGGTACGCTTGCCAACAGGTTCAAAAGATAATATCAGACCACGAAACAAAAGAGGAACCGCAATAAAGGTAATAAAACAAAAACGAAGAAAATTGCGTGCTAACGGACAAAATTAACAGTACACAAAGAGTCATAAAAACAACATGGAAACGAACGGTGATTTTTTTTTGTCACTCTTCCTTTTGCCTTTTCACTTTGGCGGTGTGGTTTCCTTTCATTCGCAATCGATTGCTATGTGTAAACACCCGTTTTGCTTTATTAAAATAAACATAAATAAATGCATAGAATCAAAGCGAAGGAAATTCATTTGGTTGTTTTGACTCTTATTGACCATAAAAATGTGTGTTCACTTATGCATCGAAATCGCATTAATTTTCTTTATTGATGATTTTAGGTCATGAATGATCAAAATGTGTTCTGCACGCATCCCATTTTAGAAACTAGATATTTGATATTGAAACAATTCTTGTAATGCAATTTATTGATGTGTGAATTGTGAAATATATTGCATGACCGGTTCTCTCGTAGCATTTTCACGGAAATAGTCCATCAATCTATGCTTGTTCATATGACTCTAAAATTGTAGTTTTCTCTATTGGTATTTCACTATTATGACTTTTTAGTATATTTACTTAATTCATTTCCTGACAGTAATTACATTTGAAGAGTTTCTTTAAACTGTGAAATACACACTATATACGTCAAACTATTAGAAGTTGATGAATAACATTTATTCGTTTTAAAACATGAATGAAATGAAAGCGTAAACTTTCGAAATGGTAACAAAAACATGACCAACAACATCACTAACGAACTGGAATAATCTGTTGTGTAATTGTTCATCGGAAAATATTTAGTTCATCTTATTTGCGAACTATTTTCGTCTAACTTTACTGCTCTATTTCAAACAACTTAAAATAGTGAAGTTGGAATTTTTTTCTTGATGTCTCTCCCTTTTTCTCGGTGCCGGATGAGAAATTCAAAAAGTATTACACTTGCGTGAATTCATTATAGACTTGAATATAAAAGAATAATTTAATTTGCTCCTAGTATCCAATTCACATGGAGTATCTGTTAATTTTTGTGAGGGCATTTGATTGCCGTAAAAAAAGCGTTTGACTCGAAGCGAATATAAGATTCATATAAGAAGCTGTGCAAATGGTGCGGTAAAATAGAATGCATACTTCATCATATACTGTGAATGCTGTCAAGGTTCGTTCATTTCCATATAAATCCCCAAGATTTTGTTCCTTCACTATTCGTGTGTGATTTAAGTGGCATCGAAATAATCGAAAGCGAAATTTATTTGCCGAAGTAGACAAAAGAGCTTTCATTTATGACATAGATGTTTGCCACATGCAAAGTTCAACAAATAGGAAGATTATATGTGTGTACTGAAAGGCAAACTGAATTATATATTAACAATGACCAAAGAAAGTCAAATAAATGGTTAAAAGCGAACTATATACAAAGAGCACACCAAATATAAAGTTGGATAAAAAAATAAAATAAAACGAATATAGAGCATTGTCGAATATTGATGTTTTTATTTGGATTTTTTTTTCTGTTGGTCTCACTTCCTCAGACCGAAGCCCAAAAAGAAGCAAGTACAGAGTGCTATTTGATGCTCTTGATATGGAAGTCGAATAAAAGTTAAATAAAGTGGTCCAAAAAAAAGAAGAAATGTCGACAAAGTTTTGTTGTGTCATGATACAATTCAAAATCCGCTCAATCGTTCTGTGTGTTTTGCCAAAATCGAGTACGCATTCCAAATACCATGCAATTCAATCGACTGAACGCTTTTCTATTGACTAATTTAATTTTGTTTCATTCTTTATAAGAATTGCCATGCAAACAATTTTTACAATTTCCTCGGTGGTCTTTGTATTTTATTGACGCATGGCCATCATCACAATAACAACACAAACAATAAAAAAAAAGATGCTCAATATAATGCGGCTCAAATTGTGACCGATACTTTTCGCCTTCAATGCGAATCGAAAACGGTGAATTCATTTACATGTGCTTATTGGATTTGCTGTATCGGCTGAATGCTGATCGAATATGTTAAACAATGCTGATTGTTTACCAAAAAGGCGATAATCCATTTAGTTGGAGTGAAATAGATCGATACTGTTTTGCGGTGCTCTTATGCATTGTGGAACACTTCAAAACAGAGAATGATTTTTGGTATTTTACTTATTTTCTTTTCATTTCTTTTCTTGTTGTGGTCACAAATTGAATGCAAGTCATATCCGCAAATTTATTCATCCAATAGCCTATTGAACTCAAGTGACAAATAAATGAGAGAAAGAAAAAGGAAAGTCTTCAACTTTACCAAGTCTACATAACAGTTTCATTCCACATAAATTTCGCTTCAGGTCTTAAATTATAACAATTCGAAGCTGTTACAAGATTTTGAGAGTTTTTGCCAACCTTTTCAATTATATTGGGTAGCGTTATATGATTTAACTAAACATGCGTCTTTCCATCTCAACAAATAATTTTGCAACCTTCAACACTGTAGATAGACGTACAACAAAATGTTGTTACTTAGCCTAGATTCAAAAACTAACTAAGCAATTGTGTACGTCAAACAATTTGTTCATTATAAACATCTTGTTCGTACCTGAGGCTATTTTTTTTTGTGTTCGTGTCTTGATGGTGTGTCACAACACAAACCAACACTGAAGATAAAGTTATTTGTTGCATTCATATATGTCTGTATGCATATATGCACGTATATATTTAACTAGAATCTATTAAATATCTCCTGTTTGGTTTGATAAACGAGTGAAAAGAGGTCAGTCCCAAAGAGGTAGATAAATTTCGATTTATTATACGCCTCAAGAGCCTGGAAAATGTTGTTTCAACATTATCAGCAATGTTCGCTCAATTTTTCTCTTTCCAATCTGTCATTTTGTGCTGTACTTGTGTGCGTGTGTGTGTTTCAAGTGTAAAGACTATTATATGTGGTCCACAAGTATGAAAGGTTGCCAAAATATTATGTATAACACACGCGGTGTCTAAATTGAATAGCTCATTCTTCTCTTAATTTATGAATAGAAGTAGTGATGATGGTCACAACACGACATCTATTCCGCATAAAATGTAAATCTTTTGTAAACTTCCTATTTTTCCATTTGAACATAGATTCTTACTCGGTCACCAGCATGGCGTGACCATTTGTGTTGCTTAAACTCAATAGGCACCTGAATGTGTTCAATCATTTTTTTATTTATCATAGAAAAGCTATGTTTCCGGGAATACCGAAAGACGTCTCTCTCTCGAACATTTCTATCTCTGAAATGTGGCTTTTGATGTTGAAATGAGAGCCTTCTTAATTTTTCCCTACTCAAAAATGAATTTTAATTTTAGCATGAAAAAAAAATGTCGGGAAAAATTTTTTTGTTCGGGAAATTGGTTGTCGGAAATTTGCATCATTTCGGAAAATCGTGCAACCACTATTTTTCGGTGCAATAATATTTCGTGTTCGAAATATGATATCATGAAATTTGATTTGATTTCAAGTGCACTTCGACCACTCTCAATCTTTTCAATTGGATTTTCTTTTGTCTGCTATTTCAACAGAACTGCGAACTGTTGCGCATTGAAAGATTTATTTCGGTTTCTTTTTGGTGCACGACACAGCCAAGCAATTTATTCGTCTCATTCCATCTGAGATGAGTCAATAAATAAAAACGCAACTGAATCCAATAAAATATTAAGTCACTTCAATTTAGGAAGATAAATTCATTGGTGGCAACAAAAAGAGTCTTCCTGTTACCCATAATATTGCGTTGAACCAGACACTTATATGTCAGAAATAATTCTCTCATATTTCAATTCAACGTAAATCCCAATAATTTATATCAATTTTTATTTGATGTACAACTGAATTTGAAGTTGTGCTCATTTTTTTCTTGTTTTTTTATATCTAAATGAGATGATTTCAACAGCTCAAGTACAAGTAAAAATATAACAATCGAAAGCTGATGAGTAGTTGTTATATGAGTGGCATTGTGGTGGCCATTTCTAAGTTTATCAATTTAAAATTTCCTATTTCGATGTGCTTGAATTCGCGGCAGAAAAAAAAGCATTATTATGTAAGAGTCGTCACAAATTACACAATTTGTTTTGTTTGGCATGTTTAGCAGTTGTCGTGCCATGGTGCCGCGTGAATTAACATTTAAAAATATATTATGACGATCGTTCGATGAATGGATGGTACGATAATGAACGTACCACCATTTTTCTCTCGTCTTTCATTTTTCCGTGATTTTTGTGCTAAAAAGTTCTACGTATTAAATATCGATATTGTTATGAGAAAATTGCACAACAAATAAAACAAACAGAAATTGTGAATGGGTCGATTTATTTTTTCCATTCCATTCCATTTCAATGTTGGGCGCTCTT
The DNA here is from genome assembly GCF_009176525.2 of Contarinia nasturtii. NCBI lineage: Eukaryota > Metazoa > Arthropoda > Insecta > Diptera > Cecidomyiidae > Contarinia > Contarinia nasturtii. The sequence goes on from NW_022197486.1 coordinate 10,249,460, forward strand.
TTTGATGACGTTTTTAGGTTTCCGTTGAATAACAGAGAGCAACTTTTGTACGATGAAGCAGCTGCATGAAATGTCGTTTTCACATCAACAAGGGTTATAACGAATAAAATGAACTTTGAACGAACAATGTAATGAGCATGATTTAAAGTGTGTGTGTTTTTTTAGTTTGTAATGGAACAACTTATTGCGAAATTTGTAAACGAATAGAAAAATGCATCAGCTATACTTGAGTCTTTTGACTCTCGGCAGAGTGGTTTGATTGTTCGCTTTTCATAAAATATTGCATTCAACCGATCAAAATAAAAATGAAGCATAGATATTTTCGTCACAATGCGGAAAAATCCGGCTAAAGAATGAAGAAGTGATTCAAGACAAAGACTTATAAAGCGTAAGAAAAACGGAGAAGAAAAGAGAAAAACAAACAAAAAACGCGAGATACAATTTTATATGTATTTGTGTGTGTGTCGAGACCCAATATTCTAACATAACTCTCGTCACAACGAGAGAGTGACAGAGAGATGAATTCCTTTTTTTTCTTTCTCTGTCGCTCTGTATGTGTGTGATGAAGAAAAAAACATACATATTCAAAATGCATTCATTTCCAAGTGCCAATTTTATTTCTTTGGTGTTCGTCATGTCTATGCTTGTTTTCTATTCGTTATTATTATTATTTTTTCTCTTTTGCCGTTAGTTTTTTTTTGCCCATCATTTTCTTTTCAACAAAAATAGAGAAGTATCGAAGTAAAATGTGTGTATGTGTGTTTGAAGAGAATGAAAAATATAGCAAAATAACAGCATTTCATGTGAATAGATTCGGCTGGTCTGTTGTGTATTGTTCACACTTGATTACATTTCTCTTCCTTACGCCAAGCTTCATTCAGTTTTGCGAATGAATCATAAATAAATAAAGGAATAATTTATAGGACTGAAATGGCAAAAGTTAGCAACATCGAATAAAAAAAAACAAGCACAACCAAACAAACTGCAAGAAAATTGTGAAAAATATAAACCGATGAAAATTTTAGCATGAAAATTGAAGAAGATGGTTCATACACATGAGGTGATACAATGATACATTAAAAAAACATGAAATATGACAAAGTAAGTAACGTTCACATGCCATTCATTCAGCACATTTAATTGTATTTTTCATCATCATTGTCATCAACACAACATACAGTTGTCATGTGAATGTATTCCATAATTTTACAAATGTTGAGAAAAACCATACCAAAAGTATGATGCCCAAAGCTGCATGTTGCTGCTGCCATCATCTCGAATTGAACACTTTTTTCAACCATGCCATTGGTATTGATTATTCAATGCTTATTTTTCACCGAGACCTATCGTTCTGAATACATCTCGTTATATTGGCTGACCATCGTTTGTTATTGTTTCGTGGTGTTTCATTTAAACGCTGTCAGCGCTAAATAGGAAATCGAATTGCTTGCCTATTTTGCTACATTTACAGCCAACATTTACAATTCCAATATGCACGTACACCACGCAAAAGAATGCGTGCAGTAGGCAGCCGAATCATACAAACAAATGTTCGTTAATTATCTAGACATTTATATGCTCCGAAAATGTGCCTCAGTATTGCTCGGAACATTTGTTAACATGAGTACACTTTTTCATTTAATACACAAAACCTAATCGTGTCCATCATTGGTAACAGTCAAAAAAAAAGGATTCGATTCAATGGGGGGAAAATGATTCACAATCTGTATTCAATGTGAAATTGGAATTAAAAATAGAACAGAATCGAGAAATTCTTTTGTACAAATACGGCAAAACATGAACAGCAAAAAAAGTGAAAAATATATTAAAGCGGTATCGACAAAATAATCCAAAAAATGTGCGAAAACAAAGTTTCAGTCTCTTTCAAAAGTCTGATTCATTCAGATGTTAGTAAGTCATGTTTTTTTTTTTGCTGTTTTGATTCACAACTTTGCAAAATGTGTTTTTTTTTTGGATTCCATTCCAATTGATTAGTTTTGATTTTTTGACTGTTCTTCTTCACTCCCAACTAACTTTCATCTTTTTGTCTGAATCACGCGATGCGAAAGCGAAGTGAAAACTTTGACAAAAACTTCAAATGAAGCGATTGAAAAGTCTTGCGTGATTTCCCATGAGCATAATTGAACCGTGTCGCACATTTTTCAGAGTAAATCGCATCTCTTAAGTATCCCATCGAATAATCCGCCATTCTTTATTTGAATCGGCTGAAATGTAGATATTTCGCTCGATTCAACGAGCATAAAACCAAATTGCCGGATTAACAATGAGAAAAGCAGCGACGGCTACTATGCAATCCACATATTATGCAATGGAATATAAATTCAAACACATTTTTGGATCTGCAACCATAACCGACAAACAATATTGCACACTTGTTTTGTGATATTTCCGGTTTCTTTTTTTCTCTTTGTTTTGGTGTTAATGTTCTACCAAAGAAAGCTATCAGTTATGCCTAGGCATGCGTGCTTTTACGCAATTTTTTCGGATCAAAAGAATTATTAAGTTATAAATTTGTTATTATTCACCCAGCTTACAAGTGAATATTAGATATTTTTGTCCGCAGTCATTTTCATTGAACCAAACTCCCTCCTTCTATTTCTCTACATACATAGACTTTGGAAGAAATTCTCTTTTCAACCGAAATTGGTCGATTTTTTTGGTATGTGTGTGTGTCGGTTTTTTTTTCTACCAAATTCGGATTCATTGAAATAAAAACAAAAGAGTTACGACCAAAATTCAAAAATGTAGACGTTGAATACGAAATCAACGTTTTGAACAATTTCTCAAGCAAATATTTGCATAACAAATATACACATGGCTGTACACTATACATATACCATTCCTTTATTTTGAATGAGCAAATTTCGTCAATATTGAGTTGCCGTAAAAAAGCAGCAAATTTTTACGACCAAATTTATTGAGAGAATTTATATTCGGTATCTGCCTCAAACGAATATCAAGTTTGTGTGTGTGCTTTTTATTGACCAAGACCATCAAATTACTTGACTATATGCCCAGCCATTTGATAGACTATAATATTTCATTTCAAAATCAATCGAATTTCATTTTCACATCACTTTGATGTGGCCACTCATTCACTCGTGCCACTCATTTATTCAGCTTAAGTTGTATATTCGAGGAAATGAGAGTTGATTAGTCTTTCAAAAGTTGGAAATATTCAGTTTTGAATACATTGACAAATACATCAAAACCAGAGACTTTATTTTTCTAAGTTATTAAGCTACATAAATGCATGGACCAATGCAGAAATATAATTTTCCGTTATCAATACGAAAAAAAACGAAATTAATTTATTTGAATTTCCGATAATAAAAAAATACGCAATAACCATTACGATTGGCAGCGTTTGATTGTGAGTTTGTTGGACATAAATGATCTAAAGTGTGTATACACACCATGAGCTTAACGTACGTTGATTCGCTTGACAAAAAAGATTCGCTTCATATGGCAGCGCCTCAAATGATAGCGACGGTGATTATTATTAAAACCGACATTTACGGCTTTTTTGTGCTTTTTCTATTGTGATTTAAAGTTTTGCGCATAAATGCGTTCACAGCAAACTCAGATTCGCAGGGAAGAGAATGATGATGTATCAAACGAAAAGCGAACTTAAAATGTACCCTTAACACATCACAGTTGTACTTGTTGAACGACAAATCGATTGTGGCGCTAGTGTACGTAAATAATCATGTAAATGTTATTGTTACTCACAATCAGCTTATGGAACTTAATTTACTACCACTCATGTACATTTTCAATGTTCGCCCATCAATCACAGGATCCATGCAGAGTGAACGAGGAATCTTTATACATACGTGCAAGAAGAACAGCACGTGACACGAGCTTTTGGTGTAATGGAATAAATGCAATGAAGCCTTACAGCGCAGCATGCTCACATCGTTCACTACTCATTATTCACAATAAATCATTTATGATTGTGTGCCGAAAATGACCAAATATATTTTTTAAACCCATTTTTTTACGCATTTCGAATGAAATGGCATCGAGCAAAACGATATAAAATGGTCATTTTATGTTTTGCACTTCAATTTTATGCACTGATCTATAAAGTCCATTGTCCAGACTTAAAGTTTTATTGAAATTGCATCTCATCAAATAATCAGCCTTCGTTTAAACTCTATTATCACCCATGGATATTTGTTTCTCCATGATTTTTGGAGCATTTCGAAATTGGTTGAAATTGTGAGCGAGCAAAAAAAAAATATGATTATCAAAATCTTAGCAAACCGAAGTTATAATTGAATTACATTCATCTCTTGCTCTTTTTCTTTCGCTATCGCCGTCCTTCTCACGAATACACATAAAACAGTTGCCAAGGTAATCTTAGGCTAAATATGATCATTTGAATTATTTATTGAGCTTCGTCGACAAAGTTGAAAACCATTTGAATTTTGATAAAGCGACCGCCAGCATAAATGAGATCTTGGCATCTCTCGAACATTTCAGACACTAAAACCCGTTTTTATTCAATCCAACTAAAATCGTGGCAGCAATTTTAAGTAGATACATTGAGTGAGTGATATTTATATATAGTAGAATACGTGCAGTGAAACCAAAGTACATTATCAAAATTAGAATTATCATGAGCTTCATCATTCTTGCAAATGCTTTTGCATTTTTGATTCTTTTGACTTGTCATCGCACTATCTATTTTGGATAGTGTGATAGTGTATATGTGTGCGGTGGAATTTATTCAAATTCAAGAATTTCGATTTCATTTTTGTCGCATAAGCCTTTCACCATTCAAATGAACGAATGTAAGCGATTCTCAAAAATGTTGGATAAAGAAAACTGGAACATTTTGTTGGGTTCGCTTGGCTGATTATGATGTCGCACACTTTAGATGCCACAGTATCATATACATAATTGATTTCAATCCAAGTAATAAGCAATTTATTAATAATTCAATTAAATTTTCCAATTTTGAATATTTATTAAGCAGCACTATAACAAAGTAAAAACGTTGCCAACATTCCGTACAATTTTCCATATTCCGTCCACAATCATATGCATAACAAACGATAAGAGTTTTGGTGCCATGCAAATTGCATCAAAGTATGCGATAGATTATCAAATCCATTGGCATTGGTTATCTATTGATATCAACGATGCATTCAATTTGGTACTATTTGCGTCTCTCTCACTCCATTTAGCACTTGTATTAGGTGAAATGTTTGTGTAAAAGATTGAATTTAGTATAGATTTATTCGATAAAAGTATAAAACATTATCCAATGATAAAAAAAGAATTATGCTTTTGCACCATAACTGTATTAATATTGACGAAGCACTATATTTGCGATGGTTTTTATTACCGTACTAAATTTTCTGTCGTTCTTTTTTTTCGAAATTGCAATAAATTGAAATGTTTAATCATTTACATTGAGCATGATATCTCAACTGAAGTTCACATTTTGCTAATAGTTTAGTGACAAGAGTTATTTACAGAGACAAATGCGGATTTGAAATTCCAAGTGGAAATACAATGTGGCAATTTGGTATTGTTCAAAGTTAGCTTTATCTTCGTTGATTTTTTGTTTAAAAGATTTTGTTATATGTGTGTGTATGTGTTATTTGTCGTTGAAGAGATTCAATTCAGTAGTTTTACGATTTTTTTTTTTGTTCATTGCCATGTTTTCCAATGAAGTGGTCGATCCGAAGCAAATACGGTAGAAATGTTGTGGTTGCCGTCGGGAAATCAAAGGATTGTGAGCAATTTTATCTGTTCATTTTATAGTGGTACTTTTAGATCAAAACCGGCAACCTCAAAGCATCTCATGTTGCATTGGCGATAACATAGCTATCACACATCGTATTACTTCATTCATTCTATTTTGGCTTATATTCTGATATTATAGAAAATCAACGAAAAAGCGAACATGGCTTGTGTTTTAAATTTTTTATGTGTTTCAATTTTAGTGAGATTTTGTTGTGTGTGTGTGTGTGTCTGTGTGTTTGCAGTGCTTTGTTGTGGTACATGCGAGAATGCATTTTAGAATAACATTTTTATTTGTTCTTCACTTTTGTGATACAGATTCTGAGACATAACTATTCATCTACAGTTTTATTTGCATTGAAAATTCCCATTTTGTTTTCTATTACTTGTCTGTCCCGTACAATTTCAATATTATTTTCCGTGTTATTGCTGTTGATGTACATGTACACTGTACAGCCTCCAAGGCAAACAAAATGTCCCTTTATTGACATGAATTCGCATAATCTGTAAATGCATCTGCACTTTTATGCATCACTGCAACGAAATTACTTTTGATCAATGCATTCCCTCGACTTCAATTCCAAAATTTCAAGCAACCGAACTCATATTGAACCGAAACTTGTCAAGCATTCATTTATCGTTGTCGTTTAATTATCGGTTTGGGATTCAAGTGAAATGTTTTAAAAACGGTTTGACAAAATCGAAACGAAATATTGTAGTATTATTTAAATACTTCGGCACTCCGAATGCCATTGTGATGTATTAATGTCTCGGTTGAATTTGTATTTTCATAAATTTTATTTCGTTACCCATTCGAGAAAACAGCATTATCGGTGGCATAACGTGGACGATTTACGTTTGCAAATGATTTGCGGAAGTGTGAAGCTCGAGATATCGAATATGAACATTTTATTAAATTCTATTTTGGATACTTGACATTCAAGATATTAGAGACATTTATCATCAAAATAAGAATTGTGTGATAGTAAATTGTGACAATATTTATCAACTTTAAGTTGTTGGTGTTGTTGGGAGTTTTTTTCCCTCTCTATACATCATGCACGTATGTAATATTGACGATACCTCAACTAAATAACCATCAAAACTACAAATAAACATAGTAGATTTACATTTGGAATGTGGTCGTTTAGATGACACATTTGAACAACCCTTTTCTCGCACCGTATCAAATTTAAACAAACGTTGCATATTGAACACACGTTTCGTACACGTCAGTTAAGTGTTTGGCAAATTTGATGTGGTGATAAATGCGGTAGCCGAGAACATGTTCACCGAACTAAACAAAAGAGAATATAAAGATTAAAGACACACAAAACGATTATTATTATTAAAAGCGAACATTTTGCTGAATTTGTTTTATAGAAATGATGTTAATGTATTTGGATATGGCAAGTATTCATCAATAAATGTAAGCTATTCCATCGAGAGCGATAACAAACAAAGAATAGAAATAGCATCAGAAAAGTGGATTCCAGAAATTCATAATCGTAAATATTGTTGCTTGAGCAAATATTTTATTGGTTATGCTTTTACACAAAATTCAATGTGGATCACACAACGACATTTGCACCAATTTCACATTGCCACAACTACATTCATACAACTTTTGTAAGAATGTGAATGCGCAAATAAAAAATTTAACCTTTTCTTGGTGATGACGGACAAAGTCGACGAGGCAACATTTTTTGCAGCTAAAATGCATGTTGACTGGTCGACTTTGCACACGTTGAAAGATTATTTTCTGGGAAAAAGTGAGCACATCAATTTTCCAATGGTTTTATAACGAAAGCATTTTGTCCCCAAATTGAACGCAATAGCTATGACAGTTTGTCGACATATATTTAGATAATATTTGAAAAGCAAACGAGAGAAAGTTATTTTCATTTTAACATTTCTTTTTCTGCAATATTCACTTCTATTTTCAATGTATTTTTCATTCGGATACTATTTGAATGTGTTTTCTTTTTTGTAGGTTTTTCTCTTCGACGTTTGCCCGAATAGAAAATGTTGCAGTTGCGTTTCGTTAACAGCGTCAAACCAATATATGGGGAAAACTTGTTTTGGCGGTCATTGGACATTGCTGAAGCAAAGAAATTCATTTTGGATTTCATTTACTTCTCTCTCTCTCTCTCTCTCTCTCTCTCTCTCTCTCTCTCTCTCTCTCTCTCTCT
>NW_022197486.1:10257439-10280768 GCF_009176525.2 Contarinia nasturtii
TCTCTCTCTCTCTCTCTCTCTCTCTCTCTCTCTCTCTCTCTCTCTCTTCGTCCAAATTCTTTCCATTTTACATTTAATCTACGCATTTAATAAATGATTGTACTTTTTTGAAAGTATTTTTTGTTTCTTGTGCAAAAATATACGAATTCGGAACCAATGAATAGGAAAAAACATGATTTGGGACGACAATAGCAACACTGAAGTATAGAAGTTCATGAATCATGATTTTTATTAGTATTTCGTGTTATCCACAATTTGCAAAAAAAAATGTATATTAAAACATCAAAAATGTTTTCCAACCTAAAATTGCTCCCGCTTTCCCTTCCTTTTTTCCACATACACAGCAATTTAATAGTAGCTATTAGAGAGACGTGCACATTTGAGAAAAGCAGTCAAAGAGAGATGGAGAGGGAGTGAAAACAAAACAACGTAACAACGTGTATATGTTCGCGAGAGATTTTAATTTAATCTGAAAGTAGAGTGTATGTTTAACATTTCAATTTAATTTAGTTGATCTTGTACCAGTTTTAGCTCATTATCATATTGTGTGTTCACAATGTGGTTAGCGTCTTTATGTGAGTCATTTGCAAATTTTACAACTTAATATGTATAATTTATAAGAACTAAAACCACAAATGCGATGCTATATAGTGTTATTCACAAATTCTTAAGTTTTATTTTATTTATAATATAAATTTCATATCAACACAAACAACTGAAAAATATGAAAAATTACTTGCAATGAGCTTACCCACTAAATAGACTAAATAATTTTTTGCCGACTCATTTTTGCACATGATTTCGGTTTGAGCATATGACATTTTCTCATAGTCACAATATAATATAAATTACATGAAATATTCAATGATCTAAATGTCCATTTAAAAGTGGCAGCCCTAATTTGAGACATAAGCATTTAATATTTTTATTTTTTCAATCGTTGATTTTCAATGTCAATTGATTCTAGACGCATTTTTTTATATTGAACATTTTTTCATGATCTTCAATTTGAATGTGCTAAAATGAAATATAATTACATTTTACAAATAAATCCAATATCCATTCGACTCAGAGTGAATTTCTTTCGAACAAAGTAAAAGAAAAAGGTTTGATAAATGAATTTGAAATCAAGATTCACTTTATAACGAATACCCAAATCCAAACTAGAAAAAAATCTTCTTCCCTCGAATGTAAATATTATGATGTTTCTTTGATCGTTGTTGGGTATTTGAATTTTTTTTTTTTTCACGTTGCAGAACCGACTGAAAAGGGAATGTCTACAAAGACAGATCGAACAATGACATTTTTCGGAAGATTTTTCTTACGTTGATGCTATTTTTGCATAATCCTCGAAGGGACCAAACAGCATTATATTAGTTTTCATAAATGAACTGACGCCCGAACAAACATAGATTTAGTAAAATATTTAAAAAGATTTTAAGATTTCATTTTTTTCCACATTTTTTGTCCGGATTTTTTCTATCTTCCATCCGTTGGACATTTAATCGATATTTTTCACATGTTTTTTTTTCGGTTACGTTCTTCGAAAGAGCCTGATATGTAGAAATATTGGTGTGCTCTTAGCATTATTGTGTGAAATCATGAATAATTAATTTGAATTGGTTTTGTGTGCAGCATCCCATAGGTCGTACCTTCTTTTAACAATAACGTTTTTTTTCTCTGCAACCTTACCATATTCTATTTAAAATCATCGTTTCTTTTTTTCGAAACAAATTTGAGTCGTCATCGGGTTTGAAAAATAAGGAAAAAAATAGCCGTCTAAACTCACCACATCACTTCAATGCTTTTTATCAACTCGTAACATAAGCAGCTCAACTTTAATACCTCGTTCGTAGGTGATAGTTGCAGGTATGCTTGTGAATACTTTAAAGTGGTAAACTCATCTCTCCTTTTTTTTGTATCTACTTTCATGATATTTGCCGCATAAAATCAGATAAAAATGTTACATGTGCATTGAACATCCAACCACACGTTGTGATGCGTATAGATGTTTTCACAGCATATTTAATGCACTCAACTGCAAGAGGCAGTCAATTGATCACTGGTTTGGGAAACGACATGACACGATAAATATTTTAACCTGTAATGTCTCAAAGGTAGGAGCGAAAAAGACATGTCAAAAAAAAAAACATACGTAAATGAAATCCAACCACAAATCCTCATCTTCATTTCCATTTTTTTGTGTGTTTGGCCTTTTTGCCATTGAAGTTTGGCGGATGTTAATGGAAAGAAAGCAAACAACATTCAATTCTCAAAGAAGAAGGGAACGTGACACACTGAGTTAATATTGTTTGCAATTAATGCTTCTTTTTTTTATCGAGGAAATCGATTTTTTTTTTCTAATTTCAATTTATTGCACATTCTTGGCACATTTTCTGTATCGTGTAGAAAAAAAATCGTCGGAAAGCATTCAATATTTTTTTTTAAATTGGAATATAAATGGAAATTGGTAAAATAAACATCGATTTTGATTTGAAAGTTCGACACTTTTTCAATTGTTAACAAAAGAGAGAAGGAAAAAGGAAGAAGAAACAAATAAGCGAAAATAAAAACGTGCGTCTGTTGGGTGGGAGCATGCTTGGCAAAGAAAAATATGTGCGTGCTCTAGTCGCGTCATGGCACAGTCCAATGGGCATTGAAAATAATGCGACATACAAATATTTTTGGCGAATTGTTTGTTTTCTCTTAAATGCTGACTCGAAAACGATTTTGATCACATAACATTTTCAAAAATTGAACATTTATTGATACATAATGTATCTGTTCAGTACACTGTCAAACACAATCATTGGACAAAGTCGAAAGAAATATGGTCTCCGAACAAATTCGAATTGTATCGAAACACGACACAAAAAAAAAGAAATGATAAAAACCAGCAACGACAACACAGTTTAAGGAAAAATTGCAATTAAATTGCGACATAAAGTTTTCCGATTTTCCATTCCACGCGTTTGCTGTCGATATAAATGTTAAAGAAGCAACAGGAACAATGAATTACGTGAGGCATAGACGTAAAGAGTGTGAGTATATGTTCAGTGGATACCAAAACCATTATCTTATCATACTACAATTTCATTAACTTTTCATACACTTAAGGCGACCAAAGTAACTATATTTCTGTGCTTTTTTTTGCCAGCCAAAAGCATTTGCTACTCCTGCAGCATTTAAAAAAAATGATTCTCAACTCGTTGCTACCATCCCATCTATGGCAAGTTTGTTTTGTCTGCTTTTCTTGATTATTATGAGATAAAAATTTAAACCATTAATTTCAATTGAACGTTTTACAAAATTTAAAATAAATATTGGATGCACCAACTTGCGCCAGCTCGCGCAACTACAATGTGCTGTTTCTTTTTCTTGTTTTGAATTTGGATAAATGATTCACTATCTGATTGTTGCAATGAAATTTTTACGATGGCGCAGACAGAAATGCGTTAATTTATTTGACCGTATGACCCTTTTTTGTGAATCTATTACCCAATTTCTCAGTAAAAGTCTTGTTTGGCTTCATTAAATAAATATACTTGAGACTAGTGGTTGTTTTAGTTAAAGCAAACTTTTGACGTCCTTACAATAATGTGCAATAATGCGTAAAGGATTCAGTCATGTAGTCCAGGAGCACACGAGTGCATAAGTCAGTAAAGTTTCTTTGCCATGCCAAGGTTTGAGTTCCAACATTATAAAATTGTGAAAGCTACATGATGGATACGCACACACACATGCCAAGGTACATTGATGTGTCAGTGTTAGACTCTAGGCTCATTTCATGATTATAAGAAAATGTGAAATATACCCTTGTGGGATATGAGATGCTGATTCTTTTGTTCGTATTAAATTTTTAAGCAAGTTCCAAACTAATTACGTTTCTCGGCGAGTGGAATGGGTTCTTGGTCATTCAGCTTATATTTTAGAGCATGCCATTCAATTTATTATTGATGGAAAACACTTCGATGCTATTAACGCTTTTTTTGTGTTCAAAATGTTCGTAAAACTCGTACCATTTTATTTTCGCGATGATATAGAGAAAGAGTAGCGAGCAATGGCAGTCGTTTTTTTTCCTTCTTCGATCGCTTCAGCACGGAAAATGTTCGTTACCCTTCGATGGAACATTTTTATGCTTTATGAAATTCATTTACATCACGTGATTGAATTTGTACTTAATTTTATTCACGTTCAATTTTTGCTTCGTTTCGTGTGCCAACAAAACACATAGCTGATTGAGAGTGACTGAATTGGAAGAGTAAATAGATTTTCCATGTCATTTTTTTTGTTGTCCAACTAACGTGCGCTAACGGTTAGTTTTTCATTCATGTTTTTTTTGTTACATTTTGATCTAAAGTTTAGCAAATAGAAAGAAACTAAAGAATCTTTGTGTGATTTATATTTGACTGTGTAACATGACCTTTGTATTAATGATGAAATACAAAACAACAACAAAAAATACGGCATATACAAACTTAAGTTCTGTGTGTTTAATCAACCACAAACCGCCGCTAAAGTACTTACATCCACAAAACGGAAGAGGTGTGTTTCGACAGAAGAAAAACATAAAATTTTACGAGAGAAACAGAGAAAAAAAAATAATAGCACTAATAAAATAAAATTAAATTCACAGATTATTTCGACCCGTGATTATGTGACCACTGTTGTTTTAACAGCGATTCAACAACAAACAAGACAAGAAGAGAGAAAAAATAATACTAAAGCGTAGAAAATGGTCGATTGTATGCGTTATCCCTGTCCGGCATCCGGAGAAGAGGCACATTTTATTTTTGTTCAGATCAGGTCACAATGATGACGATGGCGGTGAACGACTTTTGGCACGAGCATGAGCCAAAATGAAAAAAAAAACTTATCAGCGTCCACTTCTGTGTCATTGTGACCTGACTTGGAATGGCAAACGAATATAAAAGTAAGGAAAAAGCATCACCTGAACTTTTGAAGTGGTTCCGATTCATCAATTCACTGGCAACAAATCACATACAGTTTCTGCGAGTTCGTTTTTATCTGAAGCGGCATTTTTATTTCAATAATAAGAACAAAAAGAATCATATGTATCCGCAATTCGGATTCAATATTTGTTTGATCAATATTTTCAATTCAACATTTTCATTTTAAACATTTGTTTTTCTTTTTGGTTATAAAATATGTGCAAAAATAGAAGATTCATTTCATATCTATTTATTCATGTTTATTTATGGTCTCAGAAATTTTTTCTTTCAAATGCCACAGAAAAGTTTTTATTTGGATGAAAGTATTTTTTGTTTATTTTTGCTTACGAAACCATTTCATTTCTTTCAGTAGATTTCACACATCTATTTCTTTTATCTTAGGCACACACATTTTTTTCATTCATTTTTTTTTGGTTTGATGCTACAGTTGATTTGATGCAAAGATCAATTTATTTTATGACAAAATTGTAACTGAATTGTTGATTATTGTTTTTCAATTAATAAATAAATAAAAATGAACAAAAAAATAAAAGCTCAAAAACATTTAAACACTGTATACACAAACGCACGTTCAATCACAAGTTTTGTTTATGTTAAATGTTCACACTTGATAATTTCCATGGCAAATGCAGTCAGTGCATCAATTCGGATGAAAATGTATTTTTCGCGGTTTTATTTTGAAACGCAACTTCACCGAAGTGTAATTTCGGTAAAAATTACAATTTTTGTTCTTTAAATAAAACTGAAGAAGAAAAAAACCAGAAACGATTGACAAAAAAAACAATGCAATAAAAATAAAGGTGAAAAATTGTTAAATTCGAGGTGTGAAATTCTCTGTTGTTTGATGCTTTTTGCATCGGTATGTTTTTCGAATTCGATGTATGAAAAAAGGAACGCGCGCGTGTCAAAAAATGTTCTTCTTGTTCGATGAATGGCTTGCTATCGCTTCAAACGTAAACGGAAAACTGATTTTCCATTTGGTATACGCTGCACATGAAAGTCCACTGTTTGAATGCTGGGTTTTACTCTGTGTGCTCCGTGTGCCGTTTTTCATGTCAGTATCAGTTCAATGAGTACTTTGTAACGTGCATAAAATATCGTTGACGCTCTAGCTGCCTGTTTGCTGCTATTGTAGTCGCACTCATCGCCGTTGTTTTTCTTCTTGTTGTTGTTGTCGACAACATCGACGACTTCATTCGTCATTCAGATACCGGGAGAATGTGAATCTTTAGAGTATATAGCTCATTCTTCTTCATTCATCGGGCATCTATCTATCAGTCGAACATGTCAAGCTTGATTCCGTCTGCCATTATATTTATGGCGCTCTTTTGTTTGCGAAGCCTTCCCACAAAATAGTCTTCACAAAAAATTGCTTGACTCAAGGATTCCAAGTCGTTCTCTGAGTGTTTCGATTATATATTCACAGTCTTGTTACATTGATTTCACATCTATCGACACGGTACTTTTTCACATTGTTTCCATACTGAAACCATTCTTTAAAAAAAAGCATGAATTTCGATGCATAATGTGCATATTTAACATCAAAGCTTTTCTCGTATTTTCACTCGATTTTAATTCATGCACACGCCTTTAAAGCATTTAAAACACCATAATTGTATGCCTGTGATTTTAAATTCAACAAAATTTAAAACACACACACACTGCCATGCATACAGAATTTTAATTTATAGTTTAAGCTAGAATAGCGAAAAAACATTTTAAAGAAATTCTTACTCACCGCCAACTTTTCATCAAGAAAAACCTGATTTTCCACAAGTTTGCATTTAGTAAAAAGTAAAACAATTTACAAACCGTTGTAGTCTAGTTATTTTCAAATTGAATAACTCGCATAAATACAGTTTTGTCATAGTTTTTCAAACTAAATTTTATAATCAAAATATACCGTAATTGAGATTAATTTTTACACACATTAAAACAAAATATTTATGATAGACGAATAGAGAAAGACTTGAGCTTTGAAAAGGTATATTCTTACCGTGATGTGATGTGAACAGATTGCTTAATGCGATTCAGCTGCAATGAGTTTGTGAATATAATTCATGCCAACGCGCGTAAATCTGTTTGAAAGAGCATGCATTCTATTCGTTATTGGTAGAGTCAGAGCGGATTTTCCAAGGTAATGTTTTGAAAAGTCTTTATTATGAACAAAGTGAATGAAGTTCTTGAAGAGCATTTCACTGATTTAACGACATATTAGGTTCTATCGCAAATTGTTTAAATACAAACCTGCACATTGAAGAAAAAAAGCGCGCGCACACACACAACTTATGTGCCATCCATTCGATTCAATTTAATGGCAATGTGTAAAATCTATCGAGTGAAAACTTTCTTGCTCTTGACAGCATTTTGAATAGGTGCATCGCGGCCTGCATATGTGCAGGGCAGCATATGTGCATCTTTAAAACTTGATATACACTTGATATCGCTGGAAGCTATTACAAACATATAATAAAATGCCAAGGATTCGTTTGTGTTGTCACCATCAATGAGTGCCGCTCGCAAAAATTCCACATTTCAAAAGGTTAAACTAAAGAGACACGCTGCACCAATAGAAACCGAAGAATACTTTGCCAATGTATTTGCTGTGATGATTTATTCCGCGAAAAGTACATGGAAGCAGGGTACCATTTATACAAATTTCGACAAAATAAAATCTAATGTATATAACATGATTCGTTGCTGTTAATAAATAAAATGGGATAGATTTGAGAATTTCCCATTTAGAACTATTCAAAATTTCACATATTTTATGTGCTAATAAAATGAATCTTAAAGTGCCCTGATTTATTCGATATGTGCGATATTTGATTTTCAGAACAGAAAAAGAGCATCTCACTTTGGCATTTAAGTCGTTGATCTTGCTTTAAAAAAAATTATTTCCACCACTGTTAGCAGTTCTAATTCATTATATACACACGGGATTAAGTTTCTCTCAGTCAAATATGGTTGGCATGTAGTTTATTGATATTGAATCTGCACTCGATCGACACGAATAGATTGAATTGAAAAGATGAAATTGATATAAAACAGAAAAAGAGACTAACTTGCCTATGACACTATTCCTTTATTTACAAATGTATTCGTTACCGTTTAATAGAAAATCTGTTGTGAAAACAAATTATTATCTTTGTTTTATACATCTACGTGCAAACAGAGATTAAACAATGAAATAAAATGTCATAGCGTATCGATGTACCGTTGAATAAGTTCTAATTTGATACATAAGACTGCATCAATTGATTTAAAGTTGTGCAACAAAAAAACACGTCAAAAGTTTTCCATTGAAGAGAGAGCTCAAAGACCTTCGCAAAAGTTTTACTAATATAAAACACATTTCTGAGCATTCTCTCGAGAGGATTAACGAGCATTCTCGATAAGTTGTTGCTGTAGTAAAAGTGAATATAATGTGCATCATCACTCAACTCAACCTAACATATCACTTTTCATGATTGCTTGATGTGCACTCAAATTGTTTTTTTTTTTTTCGTTCGAAGTGTCCAAAAATACTCAGTGGGGCCTTGTATAGGATTGTATAAACATTATAACTCGAAGTAAAAAAAAACCATCTAATTTCATTGAAACGGTTCAATTTCTAGATTTAGAGATGTTCTTTCGAAAAAATCATAGAATCAGTGTCCGTCAGACTTTGTGAAAGCTTCAATGCATCTCTATCACATTTCTTTGCATTTTCATTTATTTACCTCAATTTTAGTTATTCGTTTCAGGTATATTTAATTTTCTAAGAGTCATCGGTACACCATCCTATTTCTATACATATACATCAAGCATTACTATGAAGTAACTTGGCATTGTATTTAAACCATTTGTAGCACATTCACCATATTTGTTCGGCTCAAAACTTTTTACAAACTGAACTATAAAACCATGTCCATCAAAATTATTTGTTTTGCAATTTTATTTTTGTTATGTATAAGAGATGTTCACTCCAATCGATTTGCTTATGTATCAATCGAATTTATTCATATAGCATATATGCAATATTTTTCACCTGTATCCATAGTTTTTTTTACTGTAGTAGTTTTTTACGGCCATAGAATTCATCAATTTTCATTTGAAAAGGAACAGCACGTTCAGGTGCAAAACATTGAATATATATTCCGAAAATAGCCGAATGCCATAGAATTTTGAAGCACTTTCAAAAAGAACCGGAGCAAATGTATTGTATTCAAGTTGAACAGATATCAGATAAACTAAATTAAAATGGAATGTTTGAAGGTAGGTCATTTGGTAGATTTTCTTTCAGTTTAAGCATAAACATAAATTACGTAGGTACGTATAGTTATGTTAATTTCGAAAAATTTGGTCCCGTTTTGTTCACAAACACAATGACTTTAGTGAAATTCTATTGTTGAACAGCCATGGTATTACATTTCAGTGGAAATTCTCGCGAACAAATAGAAAGGACAAATGATTTTATGTTCATTTAATGAATTTACTGAACTGAATAAACAATGGTTGAATTACAAACGTATAAGATACAATTAATTGCATGGACATTTCGGAATTTTTTTTTTATTCAGACATCGACTGGAATTGACAACAATAATGACAAATCATTTGCTCTGGTAATGGCTGTGACTGAAATTTTCAGATACCAAACATTTATACAAAAACTGTATACAATAATCTTTATGAAATTAAAGCAAATTAACACACGGAGCTCTCTTTCTCTGAGAGAGAGAGCACATTGTATTATGAATCCGGTGAGAGAATGGTTGGTTTTGTTTATGTAAGTTATTGTCATTTTTTATTGACAACAACAGCAAAATCCCAATTCTTCTCTTTCATCAAAATCACGAACGCCGGTTTATTTGAGGCACCCAGAAGACTAATGAAATTCCTTTAATTAAAAAAAGTGCCACATTTTGATATAAGGTATCATCCATGATGCTGTATTTTGTAATCAATATTATTCCTTTAAAAAGTATATGCGATTGATTTGGTAAATTTATTTGCTGACGGAAATTATTTTTTCTATTCAATTTGAAATATTGATTTCCTTTCGTGAACAGTTTTGTTACTGGGTTAATTTTTATTTATCCATTTCAAAAGAAATGATAAACAAGCAAAGCTGCTTTTGACACCGTTTGGTATGATAATAGGTGTTTTCAGCTACAAAGTACGCAAATTGACTAAATCATACATTTAAACAAATGAGAATACAGTTAAGTAATAAACATGTAATCCATAAAATTGTGTTCTTTTCCAAAGTTGACAACAAAAAAAACCAACATTTGTTTAATTGTTTTTGTTGTTGTTTGGATATTTTTCATTGGATATCTCAAAATGTAATAATCATTGAATGTTTTTGCTTGAATAGTCGAACAACAGAGATGATGACGGAAATTTTTTTAGAGGAGGGTGATGGTAAAATTCCGTAGGGGGTCCCTGATGATGTGAACAATTTGTAGGAAATGAGGATAAAATCGTTTTTTTTTTTGCTCTTCACTTTTTTGGAGAAAAACCCTAGCAAATCGAAAGAATTTTCTCGGTCAAAAAAGTGAAAAGCAAAAAAGGTCCTAATTTCCAAAATTGTTGAGGGTTTCTAAAAATATTTTAGAGGGGGTAACCCGAACCCTAGGAACCCTCGTCATCACCTAGGGTCGAACAATGCAGCTGCTAGTTATTTTGTTTGCAAATTATTACAACCATATCATTTCCTTGGGAAATGTGATCGTCCCAAAATGTGTATGTTTGTGTAACGATAAATTCTCCATATAAATTTTAATAAAATGAAAACAATGAATTTAATCACGGTATATGGTTATTCCCTTTAGAGACCTGAAAATGTCTGTCTTCTTTAAACATGTTGCACACATTTCACCCTGTATTTAGACAATTATATGATGTGTTTACACAAGCCAACACCGTTGATGCTCAAAAACCTTGAAAAATTAATGAAACCGTGATAGCAACCGTGCTGTAAGCTAACTGTAAATTGCTTGGATAAGTTTAAAAAGAGCCAATTTTAGTTTTCATAAACCGCAAAATTACGCGTCCTTTTTCTATCTACGCTGCAAATGAGATTATCTTTCTAGTACATTGTGGAAAAATAAGTGCAACGCATAACCGTCAATGCGGTGATTTGTCTCGAATTCAAATGAAAATAAGTTTCGGTACCGTCTTTTTTTTTCTCGTATGGCAATTTCAAAAATAGTACACTATTCATGTTAGTTTGAGCGTGTTAATTACTGTTCAAGTTGAATGCAATCTATTTTATTCAGCTCTATCGTTCATCTCAAAAAGAATCCAATTTACATAAATTAAACATAATGAAATCATCTTTACAGACACACCAATGTACAGCATATAAATATATATTGGTTATCACATCAACCAATCTCCAGTAATAGATTTTTGTTTGACACATTTACTAAGTTCCATTTGTATTGATTGAGGAGGTCAAGGTCGCGTCTGCAAGATGAAACAAAACTATCGACAACACCATGCTCAATATTTACAACACCAAAAATATATAAGCCATACATAGATAGAAATAATATTAGAAAAAAACCAATACCACATCGAGATGTAATTTTGATAAAGATATGCGACAAAACGTCTATAAAATGTCACTGTACAAATCTGAATGACAGTGTGTGTGTTCTTTTATTCTTTTTTATGCACACTCGCCGATTTCTCTTTCTTCTTCTTCGGTTACCCATTTGTCAAAATATAAGTTACGGACGTTTTGCGAAGAAATGGCTCAATATTTTCTCTCGCTTGAACAGCGCTGCCAGAACTGATTCTGGCTTCATAATTTTATCGGATTTGCCGGTTGGCTCGATGGCTCACAAAAACACATGATTTTTTTATATACATGTGTGTGTGTGTTATAACATGTTTCGTCTCTCCATCTTACCACAGCTCATACATACATAAATCTTAGAAATTTGATACTTTTACGACATAACGGCACCATTAATTCCAATCGAAAAGGGTACAACTTGCTTCATCTGTTCACAACCATTAGCTTACTACTATGTACTTCATTCTCGCTTCAATCGACCCAGACGACGTTAAGGTAATATAAACGAATATCGGAATTTTCATGTCAATTTCCATTGTTGTTTTATTTAAGTCGCTCATGAGATTTTCTCGTCACTATTCTTTTATTTTTTACAGAAAACAAAAAGAAAAACTATATCGTATACTAATAGTATAATATACTTTTTGTATATACATAGCAAAATGATTTGTACTTATCGAATATGCATTTTGATTTGTCTTTTATGACGTTTTGTACCATTTACAATCAAACTGATTAGGTTAACTCAAATCAATGTTGATCGATCAATTCGAAATAGATGTTGTAGAAAATGGTTTTGATAATGCGCTAAGCGCTAACCCTTGACTTCATAGAGTTTTCTTCGTTGGACAAACATTTTGGCAACACCAATCACACTATAAATCAATGCCAGCACAAAGAATAAATACGAATAAAGTTGGTATTGAGTTCGCAATAGTAAATTGTACTTTGTGATCACAACAAAGGTTAGAAATGATTGTAAAATCAGTGCGCATAAGGTATTGATGCCAAAGATCAAAGCGAAACATTCTTCATGCAACTTCTTCGCAACAGATGCGCTGAAAATAGAAGAGGAAGAAGAAAAAAAAAGAAATGAAAATTGATTTCGTAGCAATTTCAAATCGATCATTGAATTAAATGACAAACATATCTATCAATTTTATTTGTATATTTGACTTCGTACCTTGCAACTGTGATCATAAAATGGTAAATCATGCCAAAAATCACGTAGGAAATGTAACAACACCATAAAGATGTCGTAAGTGAGCCCCATAGAAGAAGACCACCTTCAACCAGCATTAAAATAGTTAAAATCCAAATTTCATAACGATTGAAACTTTTGCTATTCAAGAAACCGGCCGCGTATGCACTGATAGCTCCCAAAAGTGTGATTAATGCTTCAACAGCTCCATTGTATAAGACCGTTTCGTGTGGATCGATTTCTTTCCACAACGGTTGAATGTATGATTGAACCTGTGTGTGCAAAATGAAATTGAGATAGATACATGGGAAATAAATTGAATATACGGAATACGGAATAAACGAGCGTTGGTATGATAACAGATTGAGAGTATAGAGAGATAAATAAAATCGAAAATTTAATGGCACGTACTTGCAAAAATCCACACATTGACATCGACCACAAAATGCTCCATTGAATCACGGTCACATTTGAGTACGATGTTTTTATGTGGTTACCGATTCGTTGAATTGCATGCGACAATGAAAATGTTGGCATTCCGTGTTCGCCGACATTCTGCTTGGAATTTGATTTTTCAATGTTGCTCAAATCACAGTCATTGGTCGCTGACACTTTTCTTACATGCATTTCATCCATACTGCCATTGGAATGTGCATGGTTTACGTGGCAATTACCACTTTCATTTTCATTTCCATTTTCATTTCCATTTGAATTCGAATAGAAATACAAACTGACACTCACCGATGGCAACAGAAGCGCAATAATCAGCGAAAAACATTGAGCTGAAAGAAATAGAGAAACCGAAATTGAAATGTGTGTGTGTGTGTGTTAAAATAGATTTTATGGCGCATAAAAAAGCAGCTATAGCCAACTGAAAAGGTGCAGCCTATGCCTTACATCCAAATGAAATATAATTTAATTCCTTGTAATTCATCAAACCAAAGGATACGATCAATTGTGCGAATGCAGCACCAACAAATCGACCGGCCAATATTGCAGATCGTGTGTGTCCTGTCACTAATTGGTATTTGCTGCGTTCTACTTTTGCATAAATATATGTATAATAGGCTATTTCGCATGCCATAAACGTTCCGAAGGCCATTTGTACGAATAAAATAGCCTCTTTTGATGTTGTCCACGACATCAAGCCAAACAACAGCATTCCAATAAATGCAGAGAACACTATAATCGGCTTGTATCTAAAGTTTAAAAAAAAAAGAAAACACCGAGAGAAAGGGAAACGCATTACTGCCAACGCTCACTATATAATCGCGATAGTTCGTGTTCTAAATTCATTGAATCACGAAACTTATATTCAACGCACAACAGTTTCAATAAACTGAAACGAACGCTTACCTCATTATGTCGGTAATTAAGAAAATGACAACTAACTGAATCATGTACGAGTAGGTGCCCAATGGAAAATAGTAATTTGTCAATTCATCGTTGGTGATGTTTCGGTAATTGATGAAAAACTCGACGGCAAATGGCTCTGATGGTCGCATCTCACGCAGAAAGCCGAATACACACAGTAGAAAGGACACTTTTTGCCAATTTTCTAGCATTTTTATTGATGATGCTGCCACATTTATTGAGCCCACCACAAACAAATCCAATTACCGGTTTGAATCGATGTGCGAAATGTATTTGGTTCGTTTTTCCTCCCAGAACGAACAAGTTTTGTTTCACAACTGACAGTAAATTTTAATATCCGATACGCTCATCATCTGCAAACTTAATAGACAATCAAATTAAATTTACGTCTTATATACGTACATGTATATATTTAATAATTTTATTTAACTGTGACGTATAAGCAAATCCCATTGGAATTTTAAATTATTAACTAATTCTTTCAGTTAAAAATGATTTTTCACTGTTAAAAGTTTGCAACATTGACGCGTATTGATGTAAAATCAAAAGCTAAAAAAATACACTTATCGATGCCGTTTCGTAATTAACACGACCGATTGCATCCATACCATGATTATAAAGCGGGAATTGTTTTCGATTGAATAAATCAGCACTTATATTTTGATTTTGATGAACGTTTTACTGCATTCATTGGCAGTATCTCATTAAACACGCACAACTAAGCTGTAAACTGAGTTACCGCTTATCAAACTTGATATTTAATTTATATTCTTTGCAAAACAATCTCTGGTATAAATTGATGCCAAAATATTGTGGAATAAGTTATAAGTTTATTAGTTTGTTGGTAATGATTTTTTAGTATAAGGTAATTTATTTACTTTTAAAGCGTGAAAAATGGTTACAAAAGTGGCGCCGAAAATTCAAAAGTTAACATTTCACAACTGTTTAACAGTTTTGAAGTGCCCCGTTAAGTGTTATTATATAAAGTAACGCCACATTTCTATCTGACTGAAGAACATTGGACAAGTCCTAATCCTGGATCAAATTGCATCTCTATTTTGCGCCAACGTATTCTTTCAGTTGCGAAAAATATATAATAATTCATTAATGTAACAGAGGATCAGCTCATTAATTTAACACAAATAAAAACGTGTTTAATGAATTGATTTTTTTGCACTGATTTATAAATTAGTATTGATTACTTTGCAATTTACGACACAAACACTTTAAAAATATTTACAATATTTTACATATAGCTGCGCTGGAGAAAAAAAATCGAACATACAGCGTTGTCAATCATTGACAATCAACAACAAATGAACCAATCAAAATTAATTTAATACAAACGTTTTTCTGGTTTGCTTGCACTTAAGCTAATTTTGGAATGGTGTTTTAAATTCGTCACAACTTTGTTTTGGAAAATTGTAAAATTATCAATTTTTGACAACATTGTGATATCACTAGCGGGCCTCCACTCGCTACGCACGCTCTTCTGGCCATTCATACATTTACTATGTCTATGACTTTTTACTCTTCCACGCGCACATATTGGAAAAGTATTGTAATGGGAAAATCCTCAAAATGGTTAGAGTTGACCATTCCCAGATTCCCACAAAGAAGCCATAAGAAAACCATAGATTTATTGCCTAAAACGATAAAAAATAAAATTCACATATAGTTGGCGCTGCATTCTATGCACACTTGTTTTCTGGAAAGTATACGCTTATTACATAGAATGTAGCGCCAACTATACGTGAATTTTATTTTTTTATCATTTTAGGCAGTAATCTTATCGCCTCTTTCTACGATTTTTACACTTTATTGAGATTTACTCTTAAACGCATTTCGATAGCTCGACTATTTTGGTCCATCTAATGATCGAAATAGGACCAAAAAACGACTATCTACTGCTAATATTTATCCGGTTTTCAACAAATATTTGAAAATAATCAGACTATTCTTAAAATATTATTTGCATGGATACCAATGGCGGAAAAGTTTGTCTTACACTGTAAGACTTGTTGTGTAAAATTTGTTTATTTTGTATTGAATTTTGATTCTTGATATTAGCCATGATGATCTCGATAAATGCTTTTAAACCAGCATGCCTAAAACCATCTCCGGATCAAGACCTTTTCAACGATATCCATCTCACCTTGATCGGTATTTTGACCATGATGGACTGAAAACTTCATGGTGACCAAGACCACGGTCCAAAGTATAAGCATGCAAATTTTGGTTGAGATTGGTCAAAAACTGTAGGAGGCATTAAAGTCAAAAGATGCACATTTCATTTTTATAAAATAATATTCAAGAATAAATGTGATATTACAGCACAAAGATAATAGAATATTTAAGTCATCAACCGATATTGACCAGACAAAATAGATTCGATTCACACTGTAATGAATGCAAACTCATGCTTCATTCGCTTTATTTTTAGAATGCGGTTTGTCAATAAATGTATTTTTGCGCCTCAACATTTATTACGAAATACAAAAACAACAATACACAAACAAAATGATGGGAATAACCCTACCATCACTTACAATGGCAAATAATGTAAAAAACTGCATGATGGCGCCATCTCTATGTGCTCATGAAAATTAGAACAAAAAGTTTGTGTAGAATGTTAATTGTTTGAAGTTTGAATACGGAATCATTTGTTGTGACGTCTGTCATTTTACGCTCGATAAAGATATACCGTGTAAATTGAACAAAAACCGATTTATTATTTGTATTTAGTGAATTTGTGATGGAAAATAAATTGAAATTACTTTGCACAGTTTGTGTCATCAAAATTAACTGCGAGGACGTTGCATATCACATGGTTTTTCTTCACACAAAATCAGTTGACATTTTTGACTTTTTCGCACCAAAAAAAAAAATGTTTTAATTGCCTTTGGTGCTCGTTTGGATCGCGAGTTCAATGCCAAGCACATAGAGATGTCGCTCGGAACGTGAAGCTCAAAAAAAATATACAGTTGATATAGAAAGCAAGTGATGGTAGGAATAACCACAGAAACATAGTTGCAAATGCGTTGTTTACACAGTGCGTGTGATTGATGATTTGGCGATTTAATAAACGTTGACACATACGCGTGCATTTACGAAAAAAAGAAATGATGGAACTATTACATTGCGCCAATAATGATGATCATGTTGCAATCAATGACGCAGAGACAACCACATTTAAATGGAAATATATATGCACAGAATACACTCTTTCGGTTGTTGCTTATATATTTTAACACGTAAAACAATTCAAATGGCACTGTTCACAAATTTTTAATGTCGGCTTTGGACTGGTTTTATACAAAAAAAAAATGTTATTTGAAGGTCGTTTGCAAAGTGTATGTATGTATTTAGTCGTAATAGTGAAATAATATTTGCATGCAATATTGCAATACGTTTACACCATCAAAATTGTTTGTCACTTCGCACGCGATTCACATCGTCTTGCCGTCAAGTTTGCGTTGACACTGCGATCAATGATTTGTGTGAGTTGTTATACGACAGCCATATGTATGATATTTTGGCAGACGTATAATGATCAAGTCAGTCATATGAGAGAATAGAGAAGTAATTTCAATAAAGACTTGTTATCTGATGATCATAAGTACTCGAACAATCATTGAATTTTTATTATTTTATTGATATCACAGTAATGTGACAACTGATTTGTCCAATGTACAAAATAATCAAAACATATTTCGTTATCGAAATAGTGTAAAGACTATTGAACTTGAACTAAATAAAAAAATATTCCATGTTTGATAACCATTTTGAAGTTGTTGACCGGTTGTTCTTATTCTTTGTTTAAATTTCTTTATTTTATCATGTCTATAGATCAGGATAATGATTTTCATTGCTTTTGGTAATGAAAAAAAAAAAAAAACGATTGCAATACAATTTATTTTAACTTCATTTTTTTTCAATTAATTTCAGTTTGAACATTTTTTTTATTGGTTTACAGTCATCACATGACAATACTAACAGATTCATAATACACGTAACTATAGATCTATCAGTGTTTTATTTCAGATTTCATGCAAAAATTCGTATTTCTTTACAATAGTCATATTTTATGGCATTCTTGATATGATATAAATGTTATCGATAATTTCTCTTTTTTTGCCACAATTTATATATAATTTTATAAATTACAATTCCTTGTTCGATACATCGTCTATATGGATGTGAGTATTAAATCTATATTATAACTATCAGAAGACTTTTTTTCGTTTTTTTTTTGTAAGTATTATCGAGATATTGAGATAAAATATCATTTGTCAAAGTAAAAACTAACTTAAAAAGAGATAGAAAGATAAAAATTCACCAAGCAACGATAATAACGATTTTGCGAACGATAAAATATGAGCAATACAAATGATTTCGCTCGATTTGGATTAAGATTAATACAATTACAATAATACAATTAGTTTTTTTTTTAAATATTCGTTTAAATAAAAACGAAGTCACTTAGATTTCCTTTTGGCTGTACCATATTACCGGGCATCAGTTCAATCAATTTGTTATATAACAAACATCGTTGATTTTTAACCTCGAATTGTTGCTCTTCACTTTTATTAGTAAATAGTTCGGCGTCTTTTTTCAATGTATTCGCACCATAGCAGCAAATTGTTGGCGGCGGTGGTGTATAATTATGATATCGTTCACTTTTCATACTCGAGTAATTTGAATCAGATTTTGAACTGGTTGAATCAATTGAGTCGTTCGAAGCACACGAAAATTGGCTTATTGTTAGCGATTTTGGATCAATCTCCATCACCGAACTATTCGATCGGCTACTGTTTGCGGTCGTTGTTTGCACATCACTCTCCATGTTATCGTCACATTTAAATAATAACGATGCCAATTTGTGGAATTCTTGCAATTGCTCTGTATCATTGTGATCAATTATTTCGGAGAGTCTTGTTTGCAAATAGCCAACAGCACGAATGGAATTCGTTTTGACAATTTCTTCATATTCAAGTCGTCGAATTAAGTATTTTGAGTGTCGAAGAATTTGTTGTCGGGTTGGTCTAATTAAGAAACAAAAAAAAAAGAGAGAAATATTTAATTAAATGATATCATATTGCGCTGTCCAAATGCCTATATAGTCGGTGTACATACTTTTTCAAATAAAGTAGCCAAAAGTCATCGAGCCGAAGTTCGGGTGTTGTATTTCGTCCCGGATTGCCGCCAAATAGATAATGAACTTTATTGATCCAATCGTAAACCAATTGATGTGCATACCGAGGACAGGGTTCAGCGCATACACTTTGTACTTTTGAATAACAATGTTCAATCGAATGATCGCTTTTATAAATGCAAGACCATTTATTTTTCTTTAACGAGTACATCCAAAATGAGTTGAGATTCAAATCACGTCGTTCTTTTTCTTTACTTAAACTCTGTATTAATGGCAAACGACAGAGAGAAAACTTCGATTTTTATGTTAAATTTTTTCTGAACTAATTACTATTTTAAAATGATGAAAATCAAAACAATAGAACAAAACGAAATGACAAAATAAAGATGCTTAAATACTTACCGACAACACGAAAATTTCATCACGTTCACAATCAATTGTAGCACGTTGTGTGAATCCGGAATTTGGTACATTATTTTTATCAGATTTTGTACCGTCACCTGGATTCACAATCGATAAATTTTGTGTGTCGACATCGAATGAAATGAACTCGGTTGTGTATTCTTTGTTTCGTTGACCACCGAAAATGTAGAGTTTTCTGTGTCGCTATGAATATGTATCAATATATAAAAATATGAGTTGTCATGAAAGTCAATTGATGTAAATGAACTTACATGATGAAAGACCATACAATGTGTGACACGTGATTTAATACTCATTACTTCGGGATTTGATGCGGTCGGATGTGCACAATCGACTAGAATTTGTGTCCACGTGTTTGTTGGTATGTGATATGAAAATAGGCCCGAAAATGTATTTTGATCACTTCCTAATACTTCAATATTTCTTGGTGTAAGAATTCGTCCGCCGAATACGTAAATATTACGCTTCGCAATGTCAATGCACATTTGATGATCGAATATCAAATTAGGCCCATCCTCTTGGCTTGTGTCATCACATATAAGCGTCCAAGTTTTTGCTTTCGTATCATATAGATAGAAATCACTCTGTGATAAGATGAAAAAAAAAACCAACAATTGATTTTGAAAATCAATTCATACCCCCAATCAATAATGTGTTTGTTAATTGAGTTCAGTTAATCTTACTTTGATAAATTCCGTTGTTCTAGTTTTACTGTCCAAATATCGTCCCAATGTGAATATTTGTGAATTACATGGATCGTATACCATTTTATGACAAGATCGTGGCGACGGTCCACCATACGCATCAGCCCGATCATGAATCAGTGTCCAACTATTTCGCTTAATATTGTAACACCATAAATCATTTAAATCGGCAAATCCATCCCAACCACCGAACAAATACATTACACAATTTGCCGAGTCAATAATGAGCTGATGACCACCTCTCATTCCTGGTCTTTTGTCCGAGTTTAATGTTTCTTGTAATGCCCATGATGCTTTATAATCTTGATTTTCTAAGTAGCTATCCATCAATCCATCTATTAAAAATTGAAATAAAACGAAAAATGGTGTGAGAGAAAAGAAAACACTTGAAAATGGACGTCAATTTATTTACCGTTCACAGCTTTTTCAATAAAATTTTCCGCTTTTTGAAAATCTCCTTGAACAACCAATGCTCCATGCAATTCTGACATCATTGGATCTTCTAAAATAACGTTTGTTTGGTCTTGTAGCGCTTTAAATGCGCTGTCGTAACCTTGTTGTCGAAAATGCTTTAAACACAATCTAACCAATTCGACCTCACGTAACTGTTGCCAATGCGTAAAGACCATGTGAAAAACGAAAACAGCGAAACATTTTAAAAATCATTTAATTTTTTTTTTAAATATATTTTTTACCATATTATAATGGCGTAAACTACTGCGAACAAGCAAGGGATCGTCTTGTCCAATGCATTCAACGTACCTTTTGAGAGAAAAAAAAATCAAATAGAAAGCAAATATTTCAATTAAACGGTACCACAGAGAAAAAAATGGCGAACATACGAAAAAGATATGCTCAGTGCAACAACTAATGGCGAATGTTACAGAATGAACACATACCAAATACTAAAGTTGAAACTCGGACCCCAAGATAATAAAGGTATTATTGAGATGTACATCAACGGCATCAATTCACCGCTATCTGTTTTATGACGTAGATCAAATACCTCTGGAATGCTATCATTTCTCAGCCCGCTATAAGTAACAACAGCACCAATGACAAACAAAAATGAAAAAAAAAAAACAACAATAACAGTGACATAATTTGCATCGGTGTTAAACAATACAAGAAGAATAGAATAAGGCGCATAAAGAACAAAAACCGAAAATGATGTCGGATATATATGTATTGTATAATCATCTTACCCTTCGAACAGCAAAAGCATATGCTCTTCTTCAAGACCGCCGACCACTTTGAATTTTCGCAAATTACACACATGCGTTTTTTCATATTTTCCAAATTTAATTTTTTTCACAATTGCCGATCGTTGTAGTTTTAATGTTAGAAATTGCGGCGGTGTATTTGTATTCGATGACCATCGTGACACCTGATTACTCGGGCAATCCTCCCGAATATTTCTTTTTGCGTCGAAAATAAAATAGAATTGAAAAAAAAAAAATACAAAGAAGAGGAGAGTATTAAACACAATTGCCACATCGAAATACTAATTGATAATAAACAGAATAGCCATTGCTAAAAATAACAACGGTAAAAATCGGTGTCACTGAATGTGCGTTTTATTTTTCCCGGCATATTATCTAATCGAAATACGTTGCGTCTATCGTCGTCTCAGTGGGAACGATCGTATATACGAATACACTTCGCGTAAACGCAAATTCATACAATATTTGTATACAAAAAAGGACAGAAATATTAAAAAAAAAAAAACAGAATGACAGAATGTGAGAAAAAACAAACAACTCACAAAATTGAAATGTGATTTCATGCATTTGAATGTGCAATTTGAAATTAAACCCATTCCGTACACAAAATGCATACAATTGTATGCCGCCATATAAAATTAACACTACTTTTCAGTTGGTCATTTGAAATGATTTAAATGTATTAAATTTTAATAAAAAAAATTCCATCGAAATATTTATAAAATTATCTAATTACTTACTCTGGAAAATACGATGTTGAATAACTTGAATATTTATAAATTTCGTATGTAAGTTTGTGATCATCCATGGCTGATGTTTTTGTTTTAAAATGAAAACACTTCAAATGAAATGTCAAAGCTGTATCTTTGCATCAGTCGCTTTTTTCGGCAATTGTATTCGGTCAAATATGTGTGTGCATGCGAAGTTTGTTTGTGTGCGTGCGCATGTACATGTATGTGTTCGTTTATACTTTATTTGGATACAGAGTTTTCTTTGTCGTGTTAGTGCTGCCCATTTAGATAGGTATTCTCATTCTTAGAAAGTGGTGACATCTCTTGAAAAATTCTGACATTCCAGTTGATTTGGATATTCTTATCACATTCTTATCGATTTTAAAAATGTAAGTGTTTGACTATCGAAATGTGCTTACAATTTCGGTGAAATTTAATTTTTTTTTTTTGAATTTATATTGAATGTCAGCGACTATTTTCCTTCGAAATTTTTAAATTAAAAAAATACCGATACATTCTTATCAGTTTTTTTTTACGTGCTATTTACGTAATAAGACCCTGTCACCAATCGCCATTTAGTTTCAATATTGAAATGTTGTCGACCTGCGCGCCATTGGATACACTCATTTGTCTCGTTTCGATGCAAACAATTTGTATCAGCTATCTTGCTCATTCGATATGAATTGCGATGACGACTTGCTCAGGAATATTCGCAGATGTCGTTTTGATATGATTGCACGGTTCTTCAATACCAATACAAATATAGCACAAAAATTCTGTTCCACATATAATGTGTCATGCATACAAGTGCACACCAGAGCCGTGTACACGAGTTCGAATGGATTTTATATCAGTTGCCTGTGTACAACCCCGACAATTTTTCAATAAAGTAGAGACACACACGCGCGCACATTCACAATTTCATTTCATCACACACACACACACACACACACACACACACACACACACACACA
>NW_022197486.1:10280778-10322269 GCF_009176525.2 Contarinia nasturtii
CACACACACACACACACACACACACACACACACACACACACACATTGCGAACAAAATCTAATTCGACAGCAGGTTGGTCGGGACGACCTTTTCGGATTTGCTCATTCTCATTTCTGTTGTGTGTAGCAAATCGAACGGAATAGGCATTGAACAAAAAATTTCTGACACAAATGGTCTAGAAAATAAGAAGTCGTGATTTTTTTTTTAATTTGTTTAGTGTAGTAGTGGCCATCTAGAAAAGGAAGCTCAAAATGGTAATTGTACTATTTTTGTTGATAACATACAACAAAAATACATTTATTCAAAACAAAACAATCTATTGAAATGAAAGTAATCAATTTATAACATCGCTGTATTGCCTACACCTTTTTTTTCTCACTATCGCTATGATTATCGCGAGCATACATATTTTCTTTTTGAATCAGTCGATGATTTCATTTATTTTCCAAATTCGCGCTTGTTTGTTTTCATATAAATTGCGAAGAAAATTTTTCTTTATTTTTTTTTCTCTCTTGTCAATCCACATTATCAAACTCTCAAATGGTGAAACGGTGAAAATGTTACAAAAACAAATGGTCTTTATTGACATGGTACATCAAAAAAAAAAATAAGAAATAGAATTGTGTTAGATGAGAAAGAGAGACATTAAATCAATCGTAATTAAATTCGTTGGTATATAGTAAAAAAAAGTGACGAAATCGAAAATAAAAATTGAATTCTCGATAAAAAAAAACGAAAGAAACAAAACGATGAAGTGAAGTTGTATGCAAAATAAACATGAAATGGACAACGATGATAATGATTGATAAAAGATTAGGTATATACATGAACAATCAAGGCGATAAATAGTCAAATGTAATAAGTAAATAGGAAAACATAACTTTAAACACATTCAATGGCGAGCCAATGGACAAAAATTAATTTGAGAGAAAAAAAACACCACACACGCACACGAACCGTAATAAAATTGAATTAAATTCAAATGATAATTGATGGAAATTAAATGGGAAAAATATTGTATTTTACAATCATAAAAAAATGCTGCATTTGACAATATTGAAGAATGTTTTTGTGTTCGGTGTTTAGTGTGCAAGAAGACAGATACTGTGAGCATGTGTAAAAATAGAGAGAGAGAGAGAGAGAGAGAGAGAGAGAGAGAGAAAATTAGGCCTAATTAAGAGCAACAACAAATTCAACAGCAGTAATATAGTATCAATTTGATGATTCGCGCCACTATAAATCACAACGATAAATATCAAAATTTCTTCACTTTCCAAATATACAAACGAAGATATGTGAACTGAAAAAAATTGGACAAGAAACGATATCATCGCTGAAAATCGTCTCAATTCGTACACACGTATTCATCGCATGAAAATGGTTTTCTCTTCCAAATTTTTTTTTTTTGCTAATTCAAAATTTTTCTCATGGTCTTGTACATTTTAGCCCATGACCTGCAGCATAAAATGTTTGTTTTTTTCTAGTTGGCATTCGATATGGTGATTTTGTGTGGCTGAACTTGTATATTTATCGAAAGCGAAAAAGAAAAAGAAAATTGATTGTGAGAACATTGTGGCATAGAATTTGATTGTGTTTGTTGCGCGTTGAAATACACGCATTTCGAGTGTGCGGGCATTTCAAATTCGTTGTGATACTGGCGAATGGATGCTTGCATGTATGAGTGAATGTATGGCGTATGCGTATGTACATGTTCAATGGTCGCTATTGTTGTTGCTGCTGCTGTCGTTAACGTGACGATGTGGTAGTGTGCGCACTTGTGCAAAATGTCATGCAATATGAAAATGTATGCATGCCACAACGAGGGCTATGAGAGTGCTCGCACAAGTTAAACCATCCAAAAAGCACATCGCAACATAATGAACCAGGAAAAACGTGTTTATTTTATACAGAAAAAAAAGTATATATATAAATATCCTCCACTTGGATAATTATCCAATATTTGTGTTGAAATAAGAAAAAAGATTCCGTTTTGTATTTAACTTTTTTGAATGTGTATTCCAATTTCTATGATTTTCATTGGATAATTCGAATAAATTCATTTATTTCGATCTAAAATATGCAATGATAACATGGCATAAAATTCAAGGCAATAACGCAAAACACACCTTCGTTTTTAGCCCTATTCATTGCGTGCGGTGAATCGACTAACCGAATACGCTAGGTGAACGTAGATAGTAGCAGAATATTCGAACGAAACGGTGTGTTGTAAATGTATACCTGTAATTTTAATCGGAAGCTCAAATATTTCACCCACAAATATCGATAAAGCTATGCGATACCAAATTTATCGTCTCTTTCTCTCTCTCACTCTCACTCTCACACGTAGAGAGAGTCTCTTCTGTACATTATGAGTAATTGATTGCGATGTTACATTTATTTTTCACCAAATTTAAATGAAATGAGAATAATTCAGATTCGGAAATTGTTCAATATTTTTCCGGATCGAATTGTATAATTGTTCATCCAATTCAATTTTTTTTTGCATATTTTTGAAGATTTGATTCTACTTATGTGAAATATGATTTACTTTTTTTTTAATTGATCAGAATTTTTGAAAACTGGAGAAAGAGAAAAGGCAACAAAGATATATTAGTACAAGTATATGACAAAGATTAAGTTTCTTTTTAGCTATTGTCGTGAGAAATCTTTTTGTGATTCATTATCACAATTTTGAAGCCACATTCACACGCAATATGCAGTCAATGATAAAAGTTTTTCAAGTATCTACCGATAATGTCCCAGCTCTTTCGTGACAGTATTTTTGATTGCTAATCTTCCAATTTAAGATGGAAAATTGCGATTTAATGAATTAATGTAGTCACAGTTATAGTATTCGGCTGTCTAAAAATTGTTTTCTTGAACTAGTTTGATTGCTTAGCGGTAAATGTGAGCGTCAAGTGAATTATTTTATTTTCATAAGGGTTGCCAAATACAGAATAACTTCACTCCGGCAATGATGAAAAAAAGAGTACCATGGAACATGGCGTGTAACGAAATAGAAAACACTATAAGGATGAAATCCCAAAATAACCAAAACAATGATAGATAGACTTCATTAAAATTATATGCATCGTTAAATAAACTGTACTATAAATGGTACTCAACAGAACCACATGTAATTGTAGATGATTGTTATATGGCGGTTTTCATCTTCGAAATGTGCCGTTGTCTTCAACCAATTGACATTCCACAGGGTAACATTTGTACGTTTTCGAATGCATCGCATACATGCGGCCATATTGACAAAATTTCCGAAACTTGTTTCATTGCTTACGACGCTTTCAAGTGTTCAACGCTAAGGTAAACAAAAAGTCTCGCCGAATTTGCGATGAACGAAACGTACACAATACTACGAAAATAAATGTATATAATGGAAATTACAATATTCAAACGAGCACGACACAACAATACTTCAAAAAAAAAAATCTTCGAAACTGTTGGACTAGCGTCAAAATGCTGTAACAATAAAATCACACAGCATAAATTGACTTATCAAACGGATTGAAAAGAGCACGGAAAGCCATTCAATAGCATGGCAAAAATGCGTGAAACATGAATTTATTTCCATTTTTTCCCGTAAGCTTGTCATTGAATGAAAGCAAATCCAAAAGCGAGTAGGAAATTAAAACAAGAATAATTTTCACATTTTACCGTTCATACACGCTTTTGCAATAAATTTTGACGAGTACACAGATCAACATCGAACCATAGAGCGCATGCTAAAAGAAAATGAAAATATTTATTTTAAACAGTATTGTGAATTGAGTAACAGAGAGAGGTAGAGGAAGAGAAAGTGAAAGAGAGAGAGATTAAGGGTAGGTGGAGAGAGATTGATAAAAGTCGAGCACACCAACAACAACCAAAAAAACAAGACAACACAACACATGTTCGCAAAGAAGAAAAGAAAAAAAGAAAAAAAGCATCTCATGAATAAACGACATGTTCAGCAACCGAAAAAGAAAAATGCTAGGTTATTTTTTTCTGATTCATAGACATGCCGAAGAAGGAGAACACAGGACGAACGAAGAAACAAAAAATGGAAAAGAAGATGAGAGAACGAAAAGATTGTTACATCAAAATTGTGCGGTGCTTGAAATTCTTTCGTTTATCATGTGATTTTTGCTGAAGTGACAGAAGAATGGCAGAAAACATATCGTTTTCTGCCGCGTTCTATTTTACTTAGGTTTTAATTGCTGTACCGTGTCATTTGCATACATGGAGATAAATGTGGATTGTTCCATACGTCGTCGCAATTTACTACCTGATTGTAGAACAAAATGAATTGAAACGAATAACTTTCTACTATAATGTATTATGTTTCTTGTTTATTTACTTATTTTTTTTCTTTGCATTTATAGGGTAACGAAACGTCATTACCCATGGAGATGTGTTCGAACTGTGAGTATTAATATCGTTTTGATTTTATTGATTGTTCGGCTCAATTATTTTGAAAAATGGCCTCTTATACTAATAAAAATTCAATGCGATTATAAGAGTTTGATAATAAATTTTTCGCCATTGAATCACTCAAAATGATGATGACGATGTTGAATTGAACTAATTTACAATATTTCGGGAATTTTTTTTTATTCGATTGCCTAAGTTTTATCATGAACGACCGTTTTAAATATAGTACTTCTAAAAATGTAATTATTCAACATTCATATTAATGTGTAGCTAAAAATTGTATCATTTATGGAACCATTTATTCATCATTTTTTACAAGTCATTATAATTTCTCACATGTGAAACATTTAATTTCGGGGAAAAAAAGCATGAAAATTTATATTTTAAATACCTCACTGAATAATTATATCAAATGAGCAATTCTGTGGTTTGGACACAAAACATAAGTTTAATCGCAATGAGAGCTTATTTTCGTGGAAAAAAAAAGAGGTGGAGAATAAAATGTCCAAATTCACGCTTCAACGCACACCCGACCCGCACACCAATCTAAAGCGAACATTTATTATTTGAGTTAGGTTGCCATGTGTACAATGGGACCAAATCCTTAACACATCATTTACTTTTCGCACTCACACAACCTGTGAAACAAACAAAAAAACTAATTAAGATGGAAAACAAAGCAAGCACCAATTTACTGTGTATGTTTGCTTTGAATTTACACACATGCTACCGTTACAGGGAAACACTGAAAACATTTTTCATGCACTACATTTTTTGTTGTTGTTGTTTTTATTATTATGGTATTATTCATTTAAAAGCTATTGGCTTTACAAGCCTGACTGTTTGAACAATGAACACCCTCAGTCCCTCATACATTGCATTTCATAATATAAATAATAATTTGAAAATCGTTTAAACAGCGCTACTTTGATGATGAAATTTGTACGCCAAATGATTGCATCTTACTTTATGCTACGCGGTATTCATATTTTTACGAGCCAAATATTTTCGGTGAAAATTTTGAATGTCGTTTTTCTTTCTGTCGAAAAATCATTTTCTGTGTTTGTGAGATTTTCAAATTGAACAATCGTGTTGAATGGTGTAACAATCGACAGTTTGGCAGAAAAGTGTACGTTCGAATTAGCTCAAGTACTTGAAATAAACAAATATAAAATATTTATTTATATTTTCATTTTTATTATTTCGTTCGGAATTTTATGAGGAAGAACAATGGCAGAGAAACACCGATACACTGGTGCACGACGATTACATTGACTGTCAACAGCTTTAGTACAAATTGAAATTACAGCTCCATTCGTTGAACTTAGTTTCTTCAACGTTTTTCATTAAATATTTACCGCTCAAATTATAATACGGCAACAAGCTCGATGAGAATGAAGAAACAGTAAAATAATATTCACAATTTAACACATACAAACATACGTTGTATGAATTGTAGTCACGATTCAACTTAAAATTCGTTATAATTCCATTATTCATGATGAGAGAGAGTAAGAGAAATACACCGAATCATCATTTTTGAGATCAACTGCCCACAAACAATGTGAATGTTCAGCTCAATTTCAATCGGGCACAAGCTATTATGCAAAAATTTATAGAGCCATTTATCAAAGTACTCAAAAATGATGATGATTCTTTGCTTTCGATCAAGTGCACTATCGAATTGGGAATTAACTTATATGCTGAGCAACATTCTCCCGATGGTATTTTTCCATTCAACTATTCCAAATTAATAAAATTTTCGTCGACAACGATGAAATGGCAGTTGAAACTTTATTACAATAATCTCTTGATGTACTCAGTGCTCTTATATTTTACTCAAACAACATTAAAATCCAACTCAAATATGATGTTGTATGTGATGAAAAATTGTAGTAGTTGAAAGTAACATAAGATACTGTTTTTTCTCTCAATATTTTTCCCTTGATATTTATTATCATATTGTTCAATATAGTGAATATAAATTTTTCTTTTCACTATTATTCAAACGAATGGCCAAAACGAAAGCGACAAATGAAGCAAATTATGAAAAAAAACGGCAAAGCAAAATAAATAATTCCAATCGGTTTTCACGACGTATTTAGGACACAAAAATATAAAAACCATAGCCATATATTGTATTTAAACTACAACCGCGTTTGTGTTTGTATGTTATGTTAGCATATTAGCATAAAATCGATAAAGTTTTTCTTGGAATAATATTTGGAAAATCTGAGAAACCAACAAATAAACAAAACACCAGCATCAACAACTAGAAAAGTTGAATGCAGATAAAATTCAACGGAATACACACAAAACAGCAGAAACATCAAAAGCATATCCAGTTTTACAGAAGCAAAAACATATATTGAGGTAGAGGGAGAGAGATAGAGCGTTTAACTAGATTTTGTAAAGTGAATAAAAGGTGCTTACAAATAAGTACAAGCAAATTGAACAAAATGTTGCGGTTTGAATAAAACAAAATAACCCAACCAGATCATGTACATATTTACTAAAAAAAGGGTGTAACAGAGACAGATGGAGTTCCTGCATCAATGCTTGCCTTGATACCAATACTAATGAATTTTTCTGATTTAAATTCAGTCACTTTCCCACCAATCGGTTGGAATTGAGTTGAATAAAGAAGAAGAATCAAAACATGAACGAAGGTATGAAGAAAAACGATGCTAAATACACACAGATAGTCTTAATATAAAGAAATTAGCTTTTCGCTGACTGTTTTTTCCTCTCATGTAAGAGTATACATGTATATATAAAAGGGAAAGGCGATGAAGTCTATCATCAGCATTACCACATCTTATTTTGCTGACGTCAAGCGCAAACATTTCTGTATACTGTATACTATGTTTTGAGTACACAGTGTTCAGCGCATTCACATCATATCAAATCGCATCGTTAAGATACGCACAAGCCAAACAAAAAAAGACGAAGAAAAAAAATATATCGTATAACCCCAAAGACAGTTTCCATTAGAAGAAGATACAAAAAAAAAGCCAGTGAAATTACAAAAATCGGTATAAAGTCAGATTTCGTTCTCCAATTTTCTTTGTTTTTTTTTTTATTCAAACATTTTAAACCATTCGTCATTGGTCCTGTAACTTGCCCGAGGATGTCCCTGATACATATTTCCATTTCTATTTCTCTCAAAAGCATGGAATATGTGTTTTGTCGATTCCAAAACCACTGTGCAAATGAATGCGTATACTTGGACAAATATTTTTGAAGCGATTAGGAGACTTGGCTGGTGAAATAAAGCAGTTGTGTTCGGCTAATGTATATATATTTTTGTGGATGGTTTTAGAACAATATACTCCTAATACTGCTATTTATACGAATTTTGGGCTCGTTTTTCTCTTGACAACCAAGAAAAAACAGCCGACGATAAAAAAGAGAATTGAAGACATATCTTCGTTTTTTATTATTATTATTATGATAATTATATTTTCAGCGAATGCTCTCGATTTATTGTATTCATTCAGATCTTTATTGAGTTTGATTCATTTGGTTCTCACCGAATCAATATCATTGGCGTTCTCTATTCATTAGTATAAAATCTTTCATTTATTTTTACACCCATTAGAGTGTATTCATTCATCAATTCATTTCATCGATTACAATCACTTACGTGAGCTTTTCTTTCTGGAAATAGCACTTTCATTTCGAAAATATATCGAATGACCATGAAATTCATGGCATGAATAAAACTGAAAAAAAAAACCAAAAGCAAAAACTTGATGCTCGTCTCATATTTCCAGAAAAAATTCAGTCGAAATTGGAAGAAGAACAATTAGATAAACGAAAAATCATTGGTGTAATTTTCTTCTACTTCATCTCGTCTCGCATGTCCGCTACCGGTTAAATACGAAACATTATCGCCGTTGAATCTATATTGAAATGAAATTCGGTGAAAATCCATTTGGCTCTTCTTCGAGCTTACCGTATCGATTGTCTTCCAAAATGCTTCTACCGTTTTTTTTTGGGGGGGGGGGATGGTGCCTGCAAAATATTTTCAGATAAACTTCGATGCAACGATATACCTGAGTGCTTTTGTGTATATATATACTCTCTATGTGATAAATATTTTATGGAATATTAAAATGAATTAAGCCACAAATGGTGTTTCATCGTGCCCAAGTTACGGTCCAAATTGCCCGAATTCATGCTTTTTTTCGACGGCAGCTAATCGATGGTTCACGAACAATATACTGATTTTAATAAAAACCAGTAAAAAATACTGTATTCAACACCAAAAAGTTGTATTTCTGTCTTCATTTTGTACCATTACTCACATAAAGCTTTTCTCGCATTTAAATCATTTTGTCGGAAGGCAACATCCATTCTGAAAGGAGCCATTTAGAAGATAGAAAAACACCAATGTCTGTATTCGACTTTTGCGTCATGCTTATAATAACTCGAATGAGAATAACTTTTAACAATAACAACATCAGAATTGTATTTAATTAGGATAGCATTGACTGGTGAGTTGGTAAAGGGGTAGAAATTGTGGGTGGGTGGTCAAAACACATTCAAACGTTTAAGAAAGTGATGAAAAAAAGAGATACAATTTTGAAGCGTTTCCGTTTTTCTTATTGCTGTGCCAGCGTTATTTTATGCCTCGGCTTTCAAGGGGCCCAAAGTGAAATGACGAATATAAGTCGAAAACTTTGAGACAAACGAATATAAAAAGAAAATTACAGTCGTACAAATGCATTGAACGTAAATGATAACGATGGAAAGATGGAAAGATGGAGAGATAGAGAGAGAGAGAGAGAGAGATGTGTGATGTGCACATGTGCTGGAACAGTACTAAAATTGTATCGAATTTCGAGAGGGGTACAAATAAATGAAACGAAAACGATATGGTTTTTTTCTCATCGTTTTCCGTCATCATTTCTTCGCGTCGATTCTTCCATCAATTATTTTATGTTCGCAAACATTTTTCTCGCATATTCTTGTTGTTATACATTTTTTTTTCTCTTGTGACTGTTGTGAATTTTATTCATGCCAAACATTACATTGGCTAAACGTTTAGCTTGAATGTGTTTTTTCCTCTCTCGTGGTTTTACGACTTCATTTAATAGTAGAAATATACAATGTGCTGTGCGATACGCTTGAGATGACAAAGTATATACGCTTGGAATGAACGAAACATTTATTTTTGGCTATATATACATTAGATGCAGCAAATAGTTTCGTATTTTCACTGAAAATTGCGAAATTCAATGATATATTTTACTAAATTATCATTTCATGGCAATATGTACAAAAAAAAAAAAAAATATGGTCATTGTTTCATTGTATCTAAATTGCTATAAAGAGAAAATGAATTGAACATTCGATTGAATTGACATATCAAAAATATTATGTTCAGAAATTCGATAAACTCCAACGAAATCGGTATTGAGTTCGTAATGATAAAATGATTTACAGCATTTTCGCCATTCTTTATGCCAAAACAAAAAACAAACACACACACACACACATTTTTCACAAATGTCACGATACAGTTGACTTGATACGTATAAAGTTTTCCATAGAGCAATGGCATCATTTCTTATGTTATTTGAGTTCACCAATAGCATATAAGTTGTATGCAAACATTTTGTGGTAACTTTGTCGATAAACATATTTATGTTTAAATGTTGATTACAGTCAGCGTTAACCATTTAAATACCAACTTCACTCGAACATTATACATACAATGTCCTTGCGCATAAATCTGAATTTCATTTTCCAGGCACCAAATACTTTTACCTGTACAATGTGAATACAACCAGATGCTGAAAAAAAACAAAACAAAATGTCATCCATCAACAAAACTATCAGCTCAAAGTTTATAACTAAAACTCAGTAAGACGGAAATATGTGTACTCTAAGAAAATTTCGAAAAACTTTTGATAAATGACACATATCTTTTATTCCTATCATAATGCAAACATCGTCAATGAGTGCTGGTTACCATCCGGGTGGCTATATCACAGAATTCACTTCAATCCAAGTCCAAGAGTGACAATGTTCTTGTAACAAAAATAAAAAATGGTTTTCCTGTAAATCCATTGCCTTTTGTGGAAAATAAGTGAATTTGAGTTTAAAAAAAATAATGCACACGAGCACAAACAACTTAATTCGCATTCTTGTATAAATTTCCCTATGCAAATTGATCAAAACTAACTAAACAACGTTCATCATTGCATTACATGAATCTAGATGAAAGAAAAAATAAAGTGAATTGTTGGCAAATTGGCCGTGCTCCAATCTAGTTTATTTGCTATAAGTGAGTGCAGAACAATATAGAACATAGGGAAATTTTCTTTTTTTTTATGCAAGCTAAAACTCGACAGCAAAATGATGTGAAAGCATGCAGCTCGATTGAGAGGGAAAAAAGACTGTAAACTCTAAATAAAAACAAAACTGAAAAAGTACATAAAATGGAAAATAGAGAGAGAGAGAGAGAGAGAGAGAGAGAGAGAAAGAAAAAAACATCAAAGAAAATTTCCGTTTACACAACAGCGGATCGCGCACTTGCATATCCAACAGGCAATAGAAATGTTTTTAGCGCCTATGAATAACTTATTTCTATGTATACGAAACTAGTACTTTGTTTCACAGCATTGTAACAAAGTATTGTGAAAAGCAGAGAGGGAGGGAGAAAACATCAGTGTTTTATCCATAAAAGCAATAATAAACCACTATGACAGTGATGACGATGACGATGATGATGACAACGATGTTGGCATTTTGGTGCGAAAGGTACCGCACAAAATACAAAGTACTTCATTGAACATGCCATAAATACTTAACACTAATTCAATGGAATGTCAATTAACATTGCCCTTCCCGTTCAATTTCAATATTGTCTCTCCCTTTGGTTAAAGTTTTGGACTTCATTTTAGATCAACTAACAACAAGTTATTTATTTTCGAATGATTTACCAATTGAACATGTCATCATCACATGTGTGATTGTCATTTCAACAAAAATTCAATTTACACAATTTACAAACAAAAAAAAAACTGATGCATGCATTTTGGCACATTTTTGTGAACTAATAATCATAGATAAAATGTAGTACGGAATGTTATAAAATATTTGGTTATACACACAGTTTATTTTTATCTTTGACATAGACGTTTGGCATATATTTCCATATGTTAAAGGAGTCAACTGAAGTTACGAGACACTTAAAATTAAATCAACAAAATTCAAATCTGTGTAGCTTAAGGCACATTTCTTTCAAGGAAATT
The DNA here is from genome assembly GCF_009176525.2 of Contarinia nasturtii. NCBI lineage: Eukaryota > Metazoa > Arthropoda > Insecta > Diptera > Cecidomyiidae > Contarinia > Contarinia nasturtii. The sequence continues at coordinate 10,292,472 of NW_022197486.1, forward strand.
AAAAGAAATTGAATCACACTTGTGTTCCAATTTCAATTTGTAATCAACTCATCATATTGACAGGCTGTGACAAAAAAAAAAGAAACCAAATAATATCCCTCGAAAGACATATGGAATAGAAGAAATGAATAATATTTGTTGTCCTTTTTCACACATACATATCTATTGTTGAACCGTGTAGACTGCACAAGCTGACGCAGAATCAAATAAACCGAAGAAAATATAAGTATCGGTGAACAGTGAGCGATGTGATGACATTGCATTCAAGTTTCGTCTGATCCACTTAATGCATCGCAATATGCGCTTTTGCAGCAGTTCAATCAGGCGTCATCTTCAAAATGTTTTGTATATGTGTTAAATGTGTCAATAACATTAGAATAAACTACCACTAGTCGTTCAACCAAACATGAATCGACTAATTCTAATTCCATGGTTTGTGCTGGTTGCACTCATTTTACCGATCTTCACTGTTCTAAAACTTTTACGCTTACAAAACTCATTTTTAGTTCATGAGAGCGTAACAAATTAAAAAATAAAATAAAATCATTTTCCATTTCTCATTCTAAGCATATACCGTGGAGCAAGGGTTTTGTGAACAATTTTTGTTTGTGAAAATTATTTTGACCCGTATTTTGGCATGAATTACTCGCATGTTCAAATATTTGATGGTAAAAAAGAGCACAAGCGTGATATTCGAACATTTTTCATCAGCATCACATGTTCATACGAATTGGCACATATATCCAATGGCAGAAACTGTTCGCAAAACAAAATACCAAGAGACACAAGAGAGAGAAAAAAACCACCACACATTCGGTGTTCTTGACAACGGCCCATCATTGTCAAGCACATAACGGTTAATACTTACTCGCAAGTATCTCGTGATATATCGACCAGCATGATACAAAATGCTTCATAGCTTAAAGTGAATGCAAACGAATAAATAAAAATGAACAACAAAAATAGCGTAAAAATCATCAACAAATGATTGATTCACTGCATTGCTTCGCATAACAAAGTGAGTGTCAATAAAATGTTTGCGCTTGTTGAATAGAATTACGGTAAAGAAACATTGAGGATAATGTCTATTCTAAGCGATTTAGCATTTACATTGAATACAATGACATGAATATTGTGGATTTTACGTTCACCGTGCACAACCGACATTACGATTGGTACCTATACAATTGGTTTTGAGCTTTTTTTAGGTAGCATCGGCCAAAACATGACAAAGCATCTATTTTAACCGACCTTTTTACCAATATATCGATACATCCAATGTAAAAATATCTACGTGGCAACATACTTAAAGCCAAAACAAAAATAAAATGCTTAAATTCAAGGCAAAAATTATTAATAGCAATTTAATAATACATTAAAACATAAAAAACACACATTTTTCTATGTTTTTCCACGATGTAAAGAATAGCTATGAAAATCTATCGCCCTTTGCTTCAAACGATTTGTACTTGTATCTAGGGGGTTCCGACTTATACGAATGTTGCATTTGCGAGCGAATGTTTCATACATATTTTGCGAATGGAAGCAAATGATCACGCATACAAACTAAACACAGGAATCTCGCAAACAGTATGCGGCATTCGCGAATGGCTTCGAATGAAATATACGAATTTTCATAGATGTTGATGCGAATGAATATACTTCATTTCGTATATTTTACGTATGAATAGGAAAAGTTTATATTTTGAGAATAAATTGCCATTCACGAATAGTAGAAAGCCCCTAGACTTGTATTCACTCAAATGTGAAAGACTGAAAATAATTAAAACAAACAAGTTCTATCTTCATTTTACATTTATAAAGTATTGGTAACAGTTTGATATGCCTATTTATAATAATTCACAACATTTTGAAAGGGGTCGCCGATAAATATTGTCGCGATACCATTTACTACAGCTAAACCAAAAATTGGTTTTAAATTAAGGGATTTTTTAAAGAGTTACGCCCGATTAACTTTCCATTGCTCGGCATTTGTCACATATTAATAGTATATATAGAATGAACGCGGTGAAATAGAACAAAATGTTATGCCATAAGAGAGAAAAAAAATTACCGCGACATAATGCTGTATACACTCACTTATTAGCGTAGACATTTGCGTACCGCTAAGATGGCGCGACACAACGTCGTCGTCATCTATGGTTCTTGCGTTTAAAAAAAATACAATTCAGCTTTTTGGTGTTGGCTTCAGTATGCTATACGATGGTAAGTTTTCTTTTTCTCCTCGCTCTTCCAATGTTTGGCATGGTTTTTCCATTGGAAATTCGTTATTGTGATTGTTGAGCATACTCTCAAACCACAAATGGCATATTACAATATGTACAAGTAAATTGTTTACTTTAACCCTGGGAAGACATTTGTCTATGCATATAGAGATATTCGCGTCTTGTGCTCTCATGAGTTAAGACATATTGTGAAGAAGAAAAAACAAGCACCATGAACAAGGATTTGGTATTTTTATTGAACATTGTTTCTTCTTATTTTTTTTTGCAATTTTATCGCATTGTTTGACTCGACATTTTGATAAGCAAAATGTGTTTAGTCCGTTGTTGCTCTGATAAAAGCCCACCAATCCAATCAATGCGACAAATCCAAGAGATGTCAAAGAAAACGTTCTATATGTTTTTTTTTACAATACTACTTTTGTTACAAAGAAGTGATAAGATTACTGCCTAAAATGATAAAAAAATAAAATTCACGTATAGTTGGCGCTGCATTCTATGTAATAAGCGTATACTTTCCACTTAGTCCGTTGCAACGGAAAACAAGTTTACATAGAATGCAGCGCTAACTATATGTGAATTTTATTCTTTATCGTTTTAGGCAATAAATCTTTGGTTTTCTTATGGCTTGCTGTCTTTTTATATTTCTCATTCTGAAGTCTCCGCCCTCTTCTTCTTTGCAAATCGATTTTCGCACGTATGACAGCATCACAACAAAATGCCAAGCCTGGATGAATGGCAGAAGAAGAAAGTAAAGCGAAATAATAGAGCGAATCGTGAAAATTGAAATAAAAAGCTTTGCATCGCTTTAAGCGCATTAAATTATGTGATTGAAAATTGAATAACACATTGCAAAGTATCAATAAACATTGTGTCGCCATTTGGCCGCACTACGTCATGATGACAACACCATAGCAAATGGATTTTAAATTGTGCAAAACAATCGATTTAAGCGAAATATCATTTTCATTCTTCTCTTGTATAATATCAATTCCATAAAATGATGCCGAGATATTGGTATTTATTAACAGATTTAAGTGTACAGTGTGTAATTTAACCCTTTTGTTCACCTGTTTTCCACCTAAAACCAGAGTACTATGAACGAACGTTGTTCATTTGTTTATGTGTTGGCGTTTGGACAATGAAAGGCTTTAAAGTTATTAATTACATAGTAGTTTCACCATAAGCATGTGCAAATTATTAAATGGGAAAATAAGAGAATATCTATCTCAAATTAATAATGGCTCAAAAAAGATCATCTTTTAATCATAACATGACCTAAAATGAGTTGAATTATCATTGTATTGCACAATTTTCATGAAAAAAAAAATGAAATTGAATAAAATAGTCACATTCGAACTTTGAGAGAGTAAGCAGTGAATACAAAGAGAGTAAGCGGTGAATACAAAGCCATCGAAATCAAATTAGAGATGGATTCATGAATTATGCATTCGCACAAAGAAATAAATCGAATGCTCCGCACACACTGCAGTTATGTTATGGAAGGCATGTTGTTATTCAGATCACTAAATCGACGGCGAAATGTAGAAGAGATTTTGAAAAAGAAAATTAGTGTGAACAAAAAAACACTCAAATGATTCATGAGCCACAAAGGCTTTTCGCGAGCCAAGAGTAGCTTGTTCTACTGCTGCCGAAATAACGATGGAACCGAAACTGGGACTGTATGAAATTTGTGTTGCAATAAAGAAAAGAGCAGATAGTAATGCCAAAAGCGATGAATAGACAACAATATTTATATTTTTAGCGAATGGAGTAAAAGGGGCGGATGGAAAACAGTAAAGATTTTTTTTTAACACAGTAGCAATTTAATACATTGAGCATTTGTTATCTCCCTGTAATCATTGTTGTTTTGATTTTGAAGAAGAAAAAAATAGAAGAATCACCCGCCGGTGCCATTTGTGTTGAACAAATCTTTGGCACATTTGTTTTGACGCTTTATTCGTTCAAACATTTGTCATTTCATCTATTTTCCACTTTGCTCAACTAAAATTACAATCATTCGTTCCCCAGGTTCGTTTATTCATTTTCATTTTCACTTGTGTAACATTTTTTTTTCTCTCTCTTCATTTGATGTAGTTTTTGTATAAAATATTTTCTAATGTTTCACAAAGTAATATTGTTCTCTTGTTACACATATCAACGTCCCGAAGCATAATCCTTGTATCATGCTACTTATAACAACTACTTGCTTTTTGTATACTATCTTTATTCGGAACAAAAATATTCTATTAAAATGTGTAAATTTGTGCAAGTGACAATAAAAAAATACATTTCATATGTGTACGTATCAAAACACAATGGTGTTCCTCTGTGAGGCCTCTTTTGATATTACAGTCATCAATTGAATAACAATAGATGTCAAAATACACTCCAGGTATTTCTGAACGGTTTTTATTCTGAGCTATTTTATTCATTTCAACTTTGTTTCTTTGGTGTTGAATGACAAAGAATGAAATGAATTGTACAGTGCGATCACTACCGATACTCAGTTTGTAACAAGATGGAAAATGTCTTTTGTTTCATATTCGTTATTTCATTGGTTTTCAATCTTCTTTTTTGTTGTTCAACGATTGAATGGCGCACACGATTTCATTTTGCAAAACCGAATTGAAATATATACATATAGTCATCATTGGTGTACGTTGAGTAACCGTATAAATATAAATATCGTTGGTTCATGAATGAATGTTAAATGACCGGGAGGAAAATAATGTGCAGCTTTCAGTGTTTGCTGATAACATGGCAACAATTGGTCATATTGTTGAAAACACATTTCGAAAAGCAATAACCCGATCTTCCACGAATTTTCTAATATCATTGCAATGGTTTTTGTCTTTGGATTCAACAGCTTATTCATTCAATTCCATTCATTTACAAATGCAGAACATTCACCTGATGTTCTGAAGCAAGAGTTTTAATTGAAAATTCATTCGCACAATGGTCGTTTTGACATTCATATGATTGCAACAATGTCAGTCACAGCAGTGTGTTAATGTTTTTAAAACGATAAAGCATCGTATGCTCTATTTAGATAAAGTATGAACTAGGCTTTTCGAATTTCGGTTCGCTCAGGGGAATTTTTTCTTCAATGGCATAATTTTACATTTTTCCGGATGTTACATCATTGCAGAGATACACATTATCAAATTTTTAGTTTTACAGCATATTTGAAAATACCGTGACTTTGCAGTGTGGCAACATCCACAATAGAGTTGAAAATTCACAAAAATGTCAAATGATGGCATTGGACAATAAAGAGAGAGCCATTATTCATAATTCAAATGCTTCCAATTACATAAGCTATAATGCAAAAACTGATATTTGAAAATATGCTGACTTAGATGTCAGAAGAATTGTTAGTAGTGGAAAAAACCTCAGTGAAGGCTTTCATTTTTTTTTTTTTTTTTCAAAAATACTACTTTGTGACCATTGACGACAACGACGACGACAATGACTATTATGATAATAAAGAGAAGTGGTAAGCCTATATCTAACTTGAATAGATGAAAAAGCACTACATCCCATTAGTCTCGATTGGTATTCATTACATTATAGCCACAATGCAATCCATTTTCGTTCCAGTTCATTTACTATGCCATCTTTCATTTAACGTTCACTTGAATCTATTGATCTTTGTTGTCAATTGAAATTGAAGCTAAATGACAACGTATCGAGTGCTCGCCATCATAATACTGGGATACCTTATTAAGAAAGTGGGCAAACGCATAGCACTCGATATGTGTTATGAAATTAAATTCTTCTATTGCGTCAATACAGCTTCAGTTATATGTTTATATTCTGACTGTTTTTTTTTAAAAAGCTTATGTGTCTTCAATTCATAGGCCAAATAAGCCGTTTGGTATTCAATTTATTGATTTTGGTGCATTAATTTTACTGTAATTAATATTTATCATATGGCATCTTGAATGAATTCAATACTCTACATTAGTACGACCATATTCTATTGATTATGAATCGAGTATCACTTGCGTTGTATATTGACAATGTATTTGAACGCGACTCGATTTAAGAAGCGCCATCTCTGTCACGCCAGGTTCTCATATATTTTTTTCTTGCAAATAAAATTGCAAAATTGTATAAATTGAATAAGTTTTGCAATAATAATAACGAAAATAATTAATAGAATTTATAATAAATAAAAAAAATTGAAAAAAACACACAAATATTTTATATTATATGATATGTAGCTTTGCCTTGTAGACCATGTAGAGATGGTTACGTGGAGAAAATATGTATTTGTCAAACATTGATATCTGTCAAAAGAAACAACGTAAACAACACGAAGTGAAGCTATTCTGGTGAATCATATAATATAAAATATTTGTGTGTTTTTTCAATTTTTTTTATTTATTATAAATTCTATTAATTATTTTCGTTAATATTATTGCAAAACTTATTCAATTTATACAATTTTGCAAGAAAAAAATATTTGCAAGAAAAAAATATATGAGAAGCTGGCGTGAAAGAGATGGCGCTTCTTAAATCGAGTCGCGTTGAAAGCCGACTGTAAGTGATACTCGTTATGAATCCTATCATTATTATTTTAATCAACATTTTCTATATTAACTTACTTGAAAATGCTTGAAATATTGAAAATTATGTGAACCGTGCGATTAAAAAGTGTACAAGGATATGTCGTTGATTATTTTTTGTTTAACAACGTGAAAAGCAAAATTTGAGTACACTTTGATTTCTATGATTTAGAAATGAATAATAAATTGGCCCTTTGAAATGCTCCCATAGAATGCTAGTACAAATTCAGCTGTGTATGCTTCCGATGTTTGGTGCAAATCTAATGGTGAAAAAGTGATTTCATTTTTAAATCAAACCGTACTCTGCACGGTGTACAATAGCAGACAAAGAGCCGAATTGGAAAATGAGTAAATTCTTGGCAAATGAACACAAAGGCAAATAAAATTGATCGGAAATCTCATTGCGAGCAGAGTAAAGAAGTCTCACAACGAACGTAAAGTCAGAACCATAGCATAAAAAAGAAATATACAAAGAGTTGCGCTGTGGTTTCATAATGGTTGAAAATGACCGATATTTCATACAAGTTTCAATTAAAAATATCGTCGCCGTTGACATCGTCATTAGCAACACAACCTCAGATATTGATTTCGCTTAACATTTTCTCTCCGTTTCTTCTGTCGTTGGTCTTATTATGAAACACCATGGTCATTGCAGCATCCTATTAAAACTGGTTTAATGTGGCCGACGCTATCGTACACACATCACCCAAGACTTTGGCGAACAAAATTTGCAGTCGAACAATGTCAAAACTCATGACAAACTACTCTATATAATATCTATAAACTATGAAACTTCATATCTTTGAACGAGTAGATTCATTTAAAAGCACTTAATGTGTTTCATTAATATTCATGATGCAGCATAAGATTTATTATTTTGCTAACGATGCTCATCCCTATACACGCAGAAGATGCAAAGAAAAAACCGCAGTTGAAAATATGCTAGAAAATAAATGAACAGACAATATAAAATTGGTTTCAATCTTTTCTGAATTATAGCGTTTCGTTTTTAGTAACACAGTTCTTGATCAAATTTAACTATTAAACTATATGAAGCAAAACTTTAATTAATTTTCGCTCATTTTCATCTTTTCATTCGTAAGCGAACCTGTGAACAAAACAGACTAATGAAGATCTGAACGTGATTTAAAACCAATGTTTTTGTTGTTGTTGCCACATTATATCGAATTTGTATTGAAAAGCATATAACCATCGTTAATAGATATTAATAATGAAACATGAAGCATTGAAATTGTGCGCGCATAGCTTATTTACAAAAAATTTATTTCACACAACACACACTATAGTTGACAATTTAAATCGATATCGATGTTGAATCGCAATTAATTTTACATCATTTACACATCCATCAAATGTCAATTTAATGGGAAATGTTTCAAGTAAATTTGAGCTCAATGCAATTGAGCCTCAATTATTCAGCGTTATTTATTTATTTTTTTTATTTTTTAATTAATCGTTATATATTGGCCAATTAGCATTGATAAAATGTAAAGTTAATTGACGAAAAATAAATAAATAACAATTATGAAATCTATTTAGATTCGTATAACATTGAGTCAAATTGATCGAAAAGTGAAAATAAAAGATCGTTTCTACAAAATCAGGATGGCAAAACAATAATCAATTCAGTATTTTGTATGCTATTTTTCAACTTGTGGCACCATAATTTATATTGACAAAGAATCCCCGCGTGCTCATCTCTCTTGCTCTTTCTCTATTCAAATTCAATCTCTTAATTTCATTAGCGAAGCAAACTGATGCGTTCAGCAAACATTTAAGCAAAATAATACGACAAAAAAACAACATATCACACAATCGAACCTATAAATAACCAAAATTGTGTAAATTTGGTATGCATCAATACACCATACATACTTAAAACAGACTGAAATAACAACCAGCCACGACAAAACTGAGAACAACACACGGCCAACCACGAAAAAAATAGCAACACCGTAACTTCATCGAAAAACCTGATCGGCGGTGTGCGACAACTGTATGTGAATGAAACAAATAAAAAAAAATTCGTACCACATGATATTTTTAAACATTTCAAAGTAGACAGCAAAAAAAACGGCACATTCAACTTACAAACAAATAAGCAATGGCCACATACACAAATGTTTACCATGAACTACGTTACGAATAAAAACAACCGAACGAGACAAACGATCCAAACGGAATCGATGGTGTCGCGCGTCCAACGAAATGTAGTAAATAAACGTATGATCCTACAAATAAAATACTAAATATTTATAATTTAGCGTGCGAATGTTTTCGTTTGCGCTTTTTTCGCATTCACTCTCTCTCTCTCTCTCACTCTTCGCTTAAACCACATTATTCACGTAATGTTTATTCGTGATTTAAACAGCAAGGACGATGAAATGCGCTTCAACTTATGAATCCGTAATATATATGAAAAAAACAGCAAACATTCTGTTGATATGTTAATTTCGTTTTCGGGATAAATCGTTGCAGTTTCAATTTTATTCATTGCACAGACACTTTAATTGCAAGAAAAAGAAAAAATGTCAACGAGAATGTGTCTTTTGATTTTTCCATTCAAATCAAAAATAGCAAATTGCATATGTGGGATTCATAGTGTCGAATGCACGAATGCACTATGAAACAGAATGAAATGACTAAATTCATAATTCACTTGAAATGTAATCCGTCTAACATGTTAACATACATCAACTGGAATGTGGTTGAGTTTTTCTCTCTCTCTCTCTCTCGCTCCCATTAACCAAGAGCATTCGATGGAAAATTCATGAGCTATAAAATAGTAAAACCAGTTGCTTTACATCTCGATTTCGAATCGATTGGAATTTACTTTTAAACATTTTTTTACTTCTTTCATTTATTAATTAATAAAAATGATCCAAAAAAAGTGCATCGTTCTATTTTCGAATGTGCATTCAGCTTGCCATGTGATCGATATTTAAACGAAAAAAAATTCATGATGTTTAAATAATTCTAAGTAATGAAAAGCAAACCAAAGAAAAATAAAAAAAAATATTTATTTTGTGTGAAAATCAATTTTTTTTGTATTTTTCTCCTTCACAATTTTTCATCGTTTGAATGTGTAAATGACATTTGTTTCTGGACAAATTAAGAATTTTCCTCGCTTATTTATGAGTGAATGGGGCTCATTATCAAGTACATATGTGTCAACAGCTTAACCATTGTTGTAACGACATCATTTGTTTTTTTTTTCCACAATGTGTGTTGCTCATTTGTAAATTGTACTATCAAGAAAAGAGCATTTCCTTGGCGTACCATATACTTTATTATTTAAAAAAAATACATGTTTCCTTTTATTCCATTTTGCTTGGTTCTTAATTTGGTTGTCATGCATCCATGATGTCTCCATTGTCTGCACGAAAACGAATGGGTTCATCAGTCAAATGAATATTCCTAAACTATTTTCATGTTTTGGGCGCATACTCTTGATAAAAAATGTGTTTGCAGACATAACATGTTCGGTTGTTTCGTTTTCGTTCATTTGAAGGCCAAAGTCGTGATTGCTTTTTTAGTTAGAAATGAATGATATGAGTTTTCTTCGCTGTTGTACGCTGTTTCAACTAGGTACGTCACACACAAATGTTATTGAATAGTTTTTGGGTGTTTTTATCGTTGTTGTTGCTTTTAGACGAGACGATTATTTTCTTAAACACAGTAAAAATTTAATCATTCAAAAAGCAAAAGCACGCACGAAACCATTTGAATCAATAAGCACGAGCCATCAAAACGAAAGCGTTTGAAAAAAAAAGATGATAAAAAAACGTAATTTTGCAACTAAAATAAAATATTACTAAGGTTGAAAAAAGGAGCACTCCTTAAAATCTCATGCTATGAATGTCTATTTGAAGTGTGTTCGTGTTATGTGTTGTATTGTGAAGGTTGTCACTTTTGTTCATTTTTCACTTTTATTTTGATTTTTGCAGTTAAAAAAAAAAAAAATTAACGCCCTTTAAAATCATTTAACGTAAGTGCTCCACACTTACATGGAAAACATGTTGATTTTTTGAGTTTCGGTACATTGCCATTGAGGTAAACCTAATTAAATAGATATCGCTATCGTCAGTTATATTTCCATTGACATACAAACGCAGTTTCTATCAAATTTTCGAATGTTTGTATAAAAAATTGTTTCGTTATAATTATTTTCTAAGAAATTGCCGCTTTTGATGGCAAAATGAGATGCCTGCGTCACACAGCGTGTCTGATTATATCGTTTGACATCGATTTTTGATTAGAGCAACGAACCGAATGAAAAGGGTGGTTATGCATGGTTATGCTGTAGTGTAATGTTTAGTGCAAAATCCATTACGAGTAATAAAACGAAAAAATTTATTTTAATTTATCTGCGAAATAAATTTTATTATCCCAGAAAACAGGGACCGGTTCGCGCATATTTCTATGCAATATATCTATGCTAAGCATAGCGGAGACTCAAGCCACAACGCATCCGTCGCCATTCGATTCGAGCTATATCTTATGCGTACGTCTCTCAAAGCACGGCCGCCTGCATACACGAACATGTGTATGTTCATACAGAGTGGACGGCGATGCGTCGGTTGCATTTGCCGCTATGCTTGGCATATCTATGCTACCTAGCGTATCTAGGCAACCATGGAAATATGCACGAACCGGTCCTTGCCAGAAAATATGGAAATTGTTAAGCATTCAATGATAAGCTGAAACATAACGTGAGAACAACTACTATTTACTTTATGCTTTACTAAAAATTATCGAGTGACAAATGAAAAAGAAAATGTATGCATGGTTTGCGTGACATGATTATGGGTGTGATATATAATTCCATTCTTTGAATTTCATAATTTCGACGGTTACCTACAGTGCTTGGGTATAACGATATTTGGGTATTGGTTGACCCTTCAATTTTCAATCACTCACATTCCAAAATAATTTATCATATTCGCAGCTGTTCGAAATCTGAGTGGCATGAATTTATGTGACGACACCATTTGCACAAAATTCAATTTTGCTTTGTACATCTTGAATTTTACTTTCGTTTCGTGTCTTCGTCTTGTTACAAAATCAACTACTGCCCATAAATTTCTTGAATAGAAAACATTGATTGAAAATTATGAATTTTATTTTATTTTTTATTTTATTTTAGCGTGCAAGAAACATTTCAATAGCAATTTGAAAGTGCTTTTGCTCTTTATGTAAACGGTAGATTCGTGCCGTGTGCAATCAATCATTTGCAAATTGCTCGCTTTTTATCCGAATCAAAGTCAATGCACTACCAACAAAGTTTACAATATCTGATATTTTTTCACCATATTTCTTTCATGACCACATTTCATTTTGTTCCCGTCTGCCTCCTTTTTTCCTTTTTTTTTGTAAGTGTTCGTGTAGGTTTCAATGTTTTACACACATACACACACATATATACACGATAATAAAAGGAGCGAAATTTATATATTCATAAAATATTGCGAGTTTTCATTGGCCAAGAATAAGAAATATCATTTCACCAGTGAAATAATACGAAACCCAATGAAGTGTGGTAACAAAAGGATGAGCTAAAATGTTCATTTTTATTCTTTTTCTCTCTCTCTTTTCCATTCAGTATGACGAATGCTTTCATTTGTGTTTCTTGAAATTGTGATGTAAATAAAAAAGAAATCGGTATTTCGTGGCGGCCAATGAATAAAACCATTATTTTTCATTGCTACTGTTGCTTCAGTAGCTGTTCTTGTTTAGTCGACATTTATTTTCACAGCTTTATGTCCAGATTCTAGGCTAAGCACAGATGAAGAGTATATGTGTGCCCTGTTCGCTATTTTCATTTACTCTCCATATGGGATTAACGCGGCTACTGTGTTAGTCAACAAAATGCGAAGGAGCTTACGTTTTTTTTTTGTGTTAAAGTGCGCCTGTAGCTATTTTGAACAATTCGCGCAACGAAACTCATTTTTTATAATTATTTTTATTGAAATTTTCATTTTCGATTTTTGCTCAGTGTGCACTATTCTGCAATCAATTTTATGGGGAAAAAAACAACACATTCAAATCAATTCAGTGTCGTGTCCATTAATTTTCTGCACAAATTGATTTGATTTGGTACTGGTTTTAATTAAATGCGTTTAAACACACAAACACGAAAAAAATTGACGGTTTTTCTGGGTCAAAACACGATGCCACATCATTAAAATAAAATTCATTAAATTACATGTATTCATGCGATGAATGTACATTTTGCGTGAACCATTTTCATTTGGAAGCTTACATAAATTTTAAATAATTAAATGAAAATGTTAAAAAGTTCGAAATGATGTACCACGACTCAATCAATCATTGTTGTGTTTATAATTAGTGCATAAATTGTTCAGTCGTCAACATTTGATACTGTCGCAAATCAGTGTGAACATCGAAAAGAGTTTTCGCTCAAATTACATTTGTTATTTGCAAAAAAAAATTGATATAAATTCCATTAAACAACAATATAACTGAGAAATTTCCCAAGTGAATCCAAAAATGGATGAGAGAACGAATGAACTTTAAAAATAGTCCTTTTGAAATTTGCACGTCACATGAAATTAACGCAGTAGACTCTTGGGCTTGGCATTCTCGAACACACCATATAAAAATTAATCATACCGAATATTTGCAAGGCACCGCTCTCACATAAACAACGAACTTAATGAATGATATGATTAGCAAAAGTTGGATTCTCATGATAATATGCAATTAAATATCTATTACGATGTCTATTGTTCGTTCTGATTTCGCAGAGAGATTCGAAATGTCGCCAAATAAAGTTTGAGAAATTCTACCAAAACTCTTATTAATAGATCATCAAACTGCATTCTTGCAGCTCGATAATAAATGCGATATTTGCCCTTATTTCACTTGTTATTAATTATTTGACTTCCACAAAATAGGCGAAAATCATATCCATAAATTCATTATTATATTTGATCAATGCGCACATTTTAATAGAGAGCGCTTATGTTCTAGCGAAAATTTATTGGAACGTCTTCCCATGATTTTATTATTTTAGTTTTCTATAATCCTCTGAGAAAATTCCGTTAAAATTGAGTTGAAAATGTAGGTTTTTTTTTGTTATTGATGGAACCATTGTGATAGACATCATTTTGAACTTCGTTGTTATTCTTTCCAGAACATTTGACAAATGACTATAAAATCTGATTTAAGACCAATTCAAGCGAAAAATGTAATAATGATAAATCATTTGGTAGACAGTTTTTTCGAATCTCAACGAATAGTTCATCCGACCGACCATCGTTGATTCTTTTATTCACATGTGTGTGGCATGGATCTATCGTTTATCATATGTATTATGTGATGAGTTTTGAGTTGGTAAATACGTTTATTTGTCAGTTGATCGGTTTTTTTCTCTCTGTACCACACCTCTTCGGTCATTAATGCCAGAAAAAGTTCTATGACGAGGGTGCCGAAAAATTAAATGCGATAAAGTTAGTTGCGAAAAATCGTAAAAATGTTGTTCGCTCCTTTCATTTCGAAGGTCACATTTAATATGAAACTAACATCAGATATAAACCATACCACAATGTTTATATTTCTGTAATAAAATGTTAGCCCTTTTCAGTTAAGTGAATGGTTTTGCGTTTCTTATGGAATTTTGTTGTTGCAAAAAAAGAATCATGCGCTTGGCTGCTGTGTAACCTATGAAATTTGCCACGAAACAAATACGGCCAAATGTAAGGTTTCAATTTTTTTATTTATTTTAATGAATTGCACATTGAACCAATGACTTAATGAACTATGAAGATTTTAGCATTGAAGAAACAACAAAAGAATTATTATACATTGTACGAAAAGTCTGAAGTGTTCACCAACTAAAAGAAATAATTAAATCAAACCATATTTCCATGCTTTCGTCTTGGTTTATTCTCCCGTTTTTTCAAAGTCAATTATTATAGATTCTGCATTTTTATTCTTGACAATGTGGGTAGCCGCCATTGCCGCACCATTGTCATAAACAAACATCGGACGAGATGATAACACGTTTGATACGTTTGCTCAATCATCGTTCCAGTTTCACTTTTGAACGACTTCCTATAGACTTTGAACCACAGCCGTCATAAAAACAACAACCATTTTATATGTACAGCTTAACATTTTAAAAGGAAGTACACGTCCACTTTAAGGTTACTTATTGGAAAAACCAAACAAAAGCTGTACGGGAACGATTTTTTGACCAAATTTGGATTGCATAACAAATACGGAATTTCGATGGATATTTTGAGCTTAGATTCAAAACTTTTGGCCAAACACATGGAACAGTTACAATTTGTTGCTGTTGTTGTTGCTGGGTAATTAGACTGTGTTTATCAAAAGAGAACTTAATCGTGTAAAACTTGAAAACTGATTAAAAAATATGCAATGCAGATACGATTCAGAACTCAAGGAATCAATTGTAAATTAAACAAAAGTGTTCTGGCATTTCATTGGCAAAAAACATCGTGAAATGTTGATATTGCTATCCTAGAGGGTTGAAATGCTTTTTATTTATCAGCCACTGAGTACGAAATGTAGTGGAGAGAGAGAGAGAGAGAGAGAGAGAGAGAGAAATTGCAGCATGCTTTCAATTGGAATAACAACGTATGTACACTTTTATTTTCCAATTTATCGACAATTGAACCTGCGGCCATTCGATTTGAATTATATGTCAAGTGGTGACAACAACCATACTAAATGCCAACATAAATGCGAAAACCAAATTACATAATGAAAATAAATAAATGTTGGAACATGTTTTCTTTTTGTAGAACACAAAAAAATAGATAGAGTCAACGGATTAAGTAAAGTTAACCGCAATCGATTGATTCGAATTGCGGAAGTGGGAAACCAAACAAATTACAAATATAGCAGTGTTACAGAAAAAAGTATGACAACAACAGTTTTACAAAATGAGGAGAAGTAAAAAATAAAAATGTTCTGAGAAAACCAATTTTCGTTGTCAGAGTAAACAAATCAATAAAAGTGCTTTATCGATCAAAGTATCAAGAAAATGATTATCATCGAAAAACGACTGATGCTCACATATGTTCGGGCATGCAGAAGAACAAAAAAAAGAGCACGAATGTTGATGGCTTCATTGATGTTTGTGTTTGTTCATCACGCGCAAATCGTGTCAATAAAATAAGTTGATCGCATTAAAGCTGGCTAATTTTGGGTTTTCTTCTGAGATTTATTTCACATATCTCTTGAGATTTCCCATTGATTGCCAATATACCATACGAGACCGCAACCAAATTGGAAAAAATTCATGGTAAGCTAAGTTCAGTGAACACCGAAATGAAAATAACGTTGAAGACTCATTTCAAAAGAGCGAAGATGCCGAAGACTGGCCTTCAAGCATATTCACCCACTTAACAAAAGTGAAACCAGCCACATCACATCTATTTCGGTGTCAGACTCATTTCTCAGCAATCATTTACCGTGAAATGCGATTAATTACTTCGATTACACGAAAATCTCGCCGACAGCGACAGAGCGACAGAAAGAGTCATAAACAGAGATAGAGATAAAAAGTGTAAAGTGTAAATCACAAACAAAGCCACAAAAAGAAAGTGAAAGCATCATCAGCAACTTTCTGATCGAAGTTATTTCAAGTGCGCAAAATTTTAATAGTTGATGTTTAATGCATTCAAAGTATGCAGACAATCAATGTTACCGCCGTAAAATGCGCATTGAATGAATGAACAACTCGATGGAGCAATAATTCAACCGATTGATTGAAGATGGATTGGAAATATTGAATCTTGATCTATAGAAAATATTTTGCCATGCAACGTATAAAAGCCATTGGCAAATACAAAACTTGATTCATCGCATCAACCGCTTTGACATTTATATTGTTTTCAAATTGAAATCAATGGACAAATGATTGCACAAAAAAATGAAAATCAGATATCAGAAAGTGCACTTGATTCAAAGCCATGTCGGCATGCATTTATTTAATCATCCGCTAATAAAATAATATTTGAGCTTTTTCCTATAAGCGATATCCTCAAAATCAGCGTCGTCACATGCCATTCAAACATTTGCGATTCAAACAATTGAATATTTGAAACGTACTGTCATCATATTGTGCGCATATTGGACTTTATACATATGCACAGTTTCCAGGCCAACGACTGTATTACCATTTTGACTTATAAACTTTTGCCATAAACGTTTTGAAATAAATACACTCCACGTGGCATTGTACATATTGCTTTCGTCGTTTATTGGCAATCTATATTGTTCAATATTTAGGTGGTCGTACAATTTCAGAACGTTTTTTTTCTTTTCGCTTCGAAACGTTGAATTCCTTCATGTCGTTTCACATCATAGCATATTCAATTGTGTATGGTGTCTGGTGTGCACCAAAAAGATTCGTTGTGATGCATCAATAACGTATCGCCGACATTATTTGAATGGCACCAGAAAACGGATACCTATTGCGATTAAATTCAATTGTTGTGATGAGGTTTATGGTGGCATCATAAAACATTCGATTCAAAATGTGATTCTTGATGAAAATTCATTTTGAAACATTTTCAAAATGAAACTAGTGAAGCGAACCAAGCCATAATTCAACATTGACAACAAAAGCTTTTACCATTTTCACATAACCAGCATACAAACTGCATTACCCATTCGTTGAATTTTATTCACTTGGCACTGACCACATTCACAAACACAAAAGCACAACAACAGAAACAAAAAACAGTTGTGTGCATCAACAGCACAAGCAACATCCACTTACTGTGGCCACCACAAATAGATAGACCAATAGATTCACATATTAATGAATGAGCTTCAAAATAGTATACCATTTCATAATAATTTTATGAACAATGCCATTGATGTGCAACGTTAAATGTATAAACATGAGATGTGATTTGCTTATGAATGTATGATGGAAAATATAACACGCCAGCATCCATATATATTTTATGTACCAAATCCAGAAACAGGAAAGAGACAAAGTAGCGAATAAAAAACGCATTCATTTAATATAGAGGAAAATCACGTTTAAATATATCATTAAGGTGATGTGATGTCGCTGTAATATTTCTCAAGTTTGCATGTGTCGTTTCCATTCAGTTTTCGCTTTTGTATATTCATGATTGTTGAATAATTTGAATGCAGGCAATATTATCAAATACAGTATGGAATCGTGTTTATTCAGCGAAAAAGAGACAAAGAGTGGAAGATAGAAAAAAATGGCTATGGAGAGGCCTAGATGTGGTAGTGTTTGTGTGTATGTGTATCAAAATAAAATGTCGCTATTCGCAATTCACTTTCAAACGATGCCAAGTGTGGAAAAAGTTCACAGTTCGCAACTCATATGCACATAATAAAATCGAATATTAATTGTGTCTTTTAATTAATATAAAAAATTCATTCGAAATTGTTTATGGGCTATCCTTTTTGAGTGTCAGTATTATGAGCACGTTCAATGGTTTGGATTGAACTGAGTTATACGTGTGAGCGTTTTTATATCGCTTTTTTCTCTCTCTCTCTCGGCTAATAAAAATAACTCATCCAGTTCATCCAATTTTATTAAATAAATGTAATCAAGTTAGCACGACACACACATGGAGCCGATATAGGATGATTCTAGCTCTTGCGTGAGTGTATACTTTATATATATGTATTTACGTCGATCATCAACCAATAAATTTAGTAGCCCATAAATTTCTAGTTCATCCAACCAAAGTGCTTGCATCCAATTTATTACCATGGTCACTAACAAACGATCACTTTTCCGGCATTGAAAACATATACCGAACTGCAATCAAAAAATATTGAATTGTGTGTGCAACACATAACTGTTTGAGTGTCGATGTGACTATTTATTCAATTAAACTAATGGATAGTATGTCTCTTTCACTGACGTGATGTCCATGTAGATGGACATTTCAACTGGAATGAGTTCGTTTTAGATTCGATATTTTGAGTCATATTCTTCAAGTAATCAAGCAAACGATCACTGGCGACCAATCGACATCTTCTATTCTATAAAATGATTAACATGAAAAGAAAAAAAAACTGAACATCTCGAAATAAATACGAAAAAGGACGAATAAAATAATATAAACGAAATTGCAATGGTTAAATCAACAGCACAATTATAAATTGACAATTGTTTTGTGATGCGTTGTTTTTTTATTTATTCATTTAAAGGCACTTCATTCACTCAGTCCGGATAATCGTCTTTTTTAATCGGCTTTGGAAGCTATTTTAAGCACAATCGACATCAAATGACGCCTTTTGAATATTATACAAATAAGTGATAAAAATTACAGATAATTTAACAGTTTCGTTTTATGGTCCAATATGAAATTGGGTTTTTCTATACCTGAAACTGCTTAAAGGGTATAAAAGCGAGTCCTTGAACCAAAGTCCCCATTGAATTTTATTGATTTCGATGGTCATTGGATTGGTACTCAAAGAATCATTATCATAAAATGGAATTAGCATAATACAAAACGATTTCTCTTCTTTCTAATAAAAGCCAGCCAAACAAATAAAAATAATGAATAAAAACGCTATTGTAATATACATAGATAGATATATTATTTCGATTGTAAGTCTATCATTTTCTAACAAACACTTTTTTCTTTCTTCCATTTAGTCGACGCAGATGAAATTCGACGCCTGGGAAAACGCTTCCGTAAATTGGATTTGGATAATTCGGGAGCGTTGAGTGTCGATGAGTTTATGTCGATTGCTGAACTACAGCAGAATCCATTGGTGCAACGTGTCATCGATATTTTTGATGCGGATGGCAATGGTGAGGTGGATTTCAAGGAATTTATACAAGGCGTCTCGCAGTTTAGCGTTAAAGGCGATAAATTGTCCAAGCTTCGATTCGCATTTCGTATCTACGATATGGACAACGACGGTTTTATATCAAACGGCGAACTATTTCAGGTACACGAACCGAAAAAAATATATGCTACTATCGTTTTCGTCTATTTGCACAAATGAACAGCAAATGCCTGATGGCAACCAATTTTTACGTGATTGGTCAACCGAAGTACATTTATAAAATAAAAAAAAAGATGTGTAAAAAATGCCAAAAAGTCATGTAATTTGTGATTTTGGCATGGTTTAACATTTGAAATGTCATTTGTATTTTTGTTTGTGTATAAAAAGAAAATCAAACGATAACATATACCCATTCTCGTTACAGGTGCTGAAAATGATGGTCGGCAACAATCTGAAAGATACGCAACTTCAACAAATCGTCGATAAAACTATTGTTTTTGCTGATAAAGATGAAGATGGCAAAATATCGTTTGAAGAATTTTGTTCGGTAGTTGGTAATACTGATATCCATAAGAAGATGGTTGTTGATGTTTAAAACCCTCTAAATAAACATCCCATACCAACAAAACAGAAAATCCACAAAACCAAATTCAAAACAAAAAAAAAACACAAATGAAAGCAAATTAAAACCACACAATGTAAAGAAATATCTGTCTTTTTCACAATGAAAAATCCATTTGAAACAAAAGAGAGGAAACAAAAAAAAAACTTGCAAGCAAAATTAGCAAATAAAAAGAGAATATAATATTTAACCACTTTCTATACTTTGTTATAAGTAAAACAACAACAACAACAATATAAATGCGGAGTAAATAAATCGCCGTTGTCTCCACCACCTTTCAACAACATTTTTCTTTTTGGTTCTTCGGAATTGTGTAATTTTTAATCTCGGTATAAATAACTATCGGTAATTAAGCTTCTCTACTCATTACGAAAATTAAAATGTAATAAATGGAATGACAAATTAAAAGAAAAACCAAGACACAAAATTGGATGGAAAAAACAAAACACGTGCTCTAGTCAGTCGTTCGCATGCATAAATAAAGCTGTTGTTTATACTTTGTACAGGAACATCACATCCGTGTGTGTGTTCCATTTTAGTCGCAGGCAACAACTAAAAATGATAACAACTAGATTCAATAATCGATCTATGTTATTGCCGCACAGCAGATTTATATTCAGTCAATCGAAATAAAACTTATTAATTTCAAGTTTGTATCTTTCTTAATTGAACACAAAATGATGAACATTGATAACACTCTGAAAAACAACAATAACACCATCAATCTGCAATGTTTGAGTATTTATTTCAAATTATAAACATATTTCTATCATTTTGAATTGGAGTGCAAATAATAATGAATTAATTAAGAGTACTGTATAAAATATATACATATAAAAGAAAATCTATGAATAACGTAATTGTGTGAATTTTCATTCAAAATGTCCGAATTTTTTGCTGTCTCGTTTGTTTAAAGAAAATTTCTCTGTCTGAAAAAAATAAGTGATGAATCTTCTTGTTGTTTGTTTGTGTGTGTGTGTCTCGAAAATGAATATCGAATTTTGAGAGTGCAAATGCACATTTATCTTTTAACTGAATTGCTATGCAAACTCAATTAGGATCCAACTGCAACTGTACTTAGTTTTATAGCAACCAAAAAATTCAAGTTAGCAGCAAAAAGAGAACATTTTATCCAAGCAACAAACAACAAATCAAATAAATATAAAAGATCAGAGACGATCGTGGTGTCTGAGTTAAGCAATCGTTTGTAATTGCAGCGTCCCGTACGAAATCAATGCAACAGAAGTCAACATATGTAGTCGGGTGCGCGTGCACGCGACAAATTCATCAATTGTGGACCAAACACATTTTTTGTTTGCTTACGCAGAATCACATAGTTCAAATTGAATCATTGGATTTATTTTAAATTGAGCACGGCTCCTTCATTGCTTTTATCTCAAACTTTAGCATTGAGTATATTCGTAACCAAACGTATTTTGTGCAAATCATTTAATTAAAAAAAAAATCAAAAAATAAATTTGAATTGTTCAATGAGAAAAAGTCAAATTCAAAAGAAGAAGATGAAAAAATGAATTCGAATGCCTCATTGCTGGCTTTTAATCAAAATACGTGTTATTATTTCGATTTAATTAACAATTCTTGCGGATATCATAGTCAAATCAAACATTTTTCTTTCGTTTGCGGACATTATTGCTTTGAGAATGTTTTGTGTTGACTGTTCATTTCACGGTTTACATTCCAATAAACTGTAAAATCGTGTTGTTTCGCATATTTTGTAAATATCCAGTTTGCGAGCATTAATATGACCAGCTAATACAACATTTCATTTTCGTATGTTGTATTTATTATCACACTATCTCAAGTATATAACATTCAAATGTGCCAGTGTTTTTGAAATAACATCAACATCATTTCAAAAGCGAGCAATATTTGTTTTGTCAACAACAACAAAAATCTCTAAACTTTAAATATTTTTTGAAACCTAAGTAATTGTACTATTGTATTACTAACTAACTTACTATTAAAATGAAAAAAAAACAAGATGATTCTTTTTTTAAAGAGGAACTAACTTTTAAAAAAAATGATGATGAAATCATATTAAAATGAACACATTGCCTTTCGATTTTCGTTGTGTTAGTTTATTTTGAATAGATTAACGAATAACAAATAACAAAGAATAAAAACTTAAAAATAAATCTTTTTGAATTATTTGAATGGGAAACAAGAAATTGAAACAAAAGAAAAACCAACCAATGAATGTGGAGGAAAAAAAAATGATTTTCTGAATTGAAACATGCATAACTTTAACCATTACTAATATTTAATGAATTTATTTACTACGAAAAAAAAAGATGAAACCAACTTAATAAAAAAAATATATAAATATTATTGACATGATTTTTAGATAATAGACATTTAACTTAAAAACAAATTTCACAAAATGGATCTTCTTCCGACGGAGAAGGCGAGTATGCAAGAAAGTAAAGAAAATAACAAAATACATTGACACCGAATGCCGAACACTCTAACTAAGAAATTTTATTGTCTCTTTTTTTTGAAAGCAAAGAATTCATTCGATATGTGCCCATCATACACAAGTATCATCATCATCACTAATCAACTCTTTCTCTCTCTTTATAAATATATAAATAGATAAAGATTAAAGATAAAAGTATTTAATTGATACAAAACATAGAAATAAAAAAATATATAGATATTTTTAGCGTAAATTATTATCGATTTTTCTTTAGAATGGTTAAGAGTTGGGATTCAACGCAATTGAATGTGTACTTTAAGACGTATTATTTGTGTATTCGACGTGATGATGATTTTCCTCGCAAGATTTACCATCATTAGTCATTTTGAATATGCTTATAGTTAGATTCTTTGTGTAGCCGACAATTGAGTTGAATTTTTTTTTTGTTTTTTTCTGTTTGTCAAAATTCTGAATCTAATACCGTAATACCGCCAGCTGAATACCTTCGACCCGAAATAAAAAGAAAAAAAAAAAAAAAGTGGAAATAAGAATCACGAAAATTAAGCCTCTGATTCGAATGCTTCATCTATCACAACTCAGTCAGACTGTGACATTTGTCTCAATTAAATTCATCTCAACACATGCTACACTCGTTGTAGTCTATATGATCCAAGTCTATTTTTTTTCGAACATTTTCAGCTCGAGCATTGAACGAAATCTAGCGAATCAAAAAGATTTTCGATTGTTTTTCTTTCTAAACGTTATAAGCTGCTAGAAAACTTTCGAAATCACAATTATAGGCGTATAAGACCCAAATTCACGGCTCTGTTTACGAATATCTATCAGCGAATATCTAACCATGTGTTAGTTGGACATAGAGAAATGTAATATCTTCTTCGCACAGATTTTGATTAGCTGAACTGAAACGTGTTGTGGGTGAGAGTTGTGTTGTTTAAGTTGGCATCGGTATGTGATTTGCCATGGAAATTTCAGCGAGTAAGCATGCCTGGTGCCTTCGTTATCTGAGAGATGTCCGTTGCAAGATGGCCAATCTAATGCATTGTGATTGAGCAATGATATGTTTATCTCGATCGAATTGCCAATTAAAACTGTCCATTTTTTTCTTTAAACATTTCCGTTTAATTTTGTGTGTCACTTGATTCTCAGAACTGTAGAATGATTTTTTCAGCACTTAAAGAAATAGTTGAATTCAAATAACGCTTTGCTCTAACAAAAAAAAAAACAATTTTAATACAAAAAAAATGGAAGAAAAAAGCAATGACAAAAAAATGATTAAAATCGATTAAATACAAAGTAAAAAAAAATCTTCACTATTTAGATCGTTATATGATTTATTACTATTTTTAAGTAGATAAAAAAAAGTAAAGAAAAAAATCTAAGAAATGACAAAGCAGAAAAGAAGTAAATATAAATATAAATTTAACTCTATTTTAATTATATCTCGTACCTTCTTTAACACTGACAAAACAAATAAATATGAATTTAAATGATGAATGGTGAAAAAAGGGAAATACACTGAAAAAATAGATGTATAACTATTTGTTTCGCTGCTATAAAAAACGCTTTTGCTTATCTTTTCTCGTTTTTTTTATAAATATATATGTAATTCTAAACAATGTATTTAATGCAAAATTCAGCAATAGCAACAATCACATCACTAAAGTAAATAAAAAAATCTCTCTTTTTAAATTTACACTCACAATCACACGCAATTGTAAAAAAAATAGTTATGATTACAAATTTAATGATAAAAAGTCATCATCTAAAGCGTTATTTAAACAAGAAAAAAAGTCTAAATGAACGTACATTTAACAACTAAGAGAATCGCATACCAGACAGAAAAACAACTTATTAAATGAGAAAAAAAAACAGTAAGATAGCGAAATCGATTTGTTTCATTTAGATGGAAATATTAAGAAAAATCTCAACACGTTTATTGATTTTTTTTTAGTTTATCTCTCGAGTCTTCTGTTTATCTTTCACTGTTTTCGCTATATTAATTCTCGAATTAATAATTAATTGAATACTTTGTGTGTGTGGTCATGTTCATATTTTGGTCTTTGCTTACGAACGAATTGCATGTGGAAAATATTCCAGGATAGATAATATTCTATCCCATTGCCAAATATCTTTGTTACAAATATGTGAAAGCGTTTCAAATGTCGTCGATTCTAACATCAGAATATTTTAAATTTGCGGCAATCAATTGCTTATCCCATTCATTGCCGTACATTCAAAATTTCAAGTGAAATTTGTGCTCTGCAATATAGAGTCCAAATGAATAACAAACCAAGTTGCACCGGTGTTGAAATCATATTTTGTTAATATAATGCGATTGAACTAAGTGTGACATTTGATTGATAGACACCAGTCTCTTCAAAAAAAAAAATCGAACAACATGCTGACGCTTTCATTGCCAATATCTCAAGCAATTTTTCAAAGTAAATACAGATGCACGATCACTCTAGTAGGGTCTACTAAGGATTGTGCACTTTGTTTAAGATAAAATGCAAATGAAGTATACATATAAAAAAAAATTAGAAGATTCACTCGTGAAATGTGTGCGCGTCCGAATTTCTGATTTTTTTTTTAAATAAAATAACGTCTATAATCTTTCTCTCTCTACCCCGTTGATGTGAAAAAGTGCTTCAGATAAATAACCAATTAGTAACAATATGAAATCTCAGGCAAATTATGGATGAGTAAGCTTAGATGAATGCATTTAAAAGTATGAAGAGCAAAAACTGAACATGACCCCCACGGTATCTACACTTCTGAATCTAATTGATGACTAAAATACAAATTTGATTATAGAAAAACTAGTAAAAACACTATAGTTTGTTATATTCTTAAAACTCTTCTAAACTCTATGAATCAAAACCCAAAAACATTATACACACACTCACACGATTAGATAAGGCAAAATTCATCGCGTTAGATCAGCTATCAATAAACAAAATTGAAACGGATAAAAAAATCTCTATATATTTAACAATCAAAGAAATAAAAAAATGAATGAAACATAAATACAATATTCGCCAGCATTATTGGTTAATTTTAAACGTATTCCGATGGAACAATCCGATGGAAAAATTACACAAATTGTTTTTGTCAACACGGTGCGACAAGGAGAGCACAGAATGAAATAATTATAGTACCAGTTGCATAGAAATAATTAAAAATTGTTTTAAAGAAATAACAATGCCATAGCAAAAATAGAGTAAATAAAGCCAGTTGAATTATTTTAATGGAAAAGGAATCAATTAGATGGGCAACAACACACTTGAGAATTAGAAACAAAATGCATTTTTCAATCTTAAACACACATCCATACAAACGAAATTTCCCATCCTACAAAGCAACAACTAAACAGGAAGCATACAAATGAACTTAACATTTAATATTCAAGCCAACAAACAACACCTTTTCGTATTTATATACCAATGGAAAAAGAAATGAGCAAATGCATTAAAGAATAGGAATTCGTGCTAATTTTCCGTAAAACACCATAAAATGCGATAAACATTTTTAAGACAAACAGTTGCAGAGATTTACGCTAAACCACAAACAAAAATTACCAATTTAATTGAATTACATTAAAGTTATATATAATGAAAATGAGAAATAATTGAAATTTGCATCCATTGTAATGTTAGACTCACATTCACACACAAACACATATTACTACCAGTAAATAAAGAGATAATTTAAAAATACTTTTTACTGTGTCTTTCTTTTTTTCGGTCACCATTTTTGACTCTACCTTTAAAATTAGATTTGATATTTCCGGCAAAATAGACATGGGTAAGACTTATAAAATGCATAAGAAAAGGAACCATATTATGATATTTCGAAACGGATTTCAAATTACACATGAAATTGCTTATTCAGGATGTATAGTCGAATGTCCGCACATGTGGAAATCGAAACATGGGACTAGTCGAAACTTCACGCAATTGAAATGAATTTCAATTCATTTCCCAATTTGAATGTAAATGGTAATTGAATATTCAATTCAATGAATTGAAAAAAAAAATTGAAAATTTCAATTTACATTAAGTAATGGTAACTGATTTTCAAATAAATGAATTGTAAAAAGTAATCATTATTTCAAACACTGATGTTTATTAATAATCACACCAAGTTTAAAGAAATTTCAATAAAAAAAAAGTTCAAAGTTTTACATCATTGGATTATTGGATTATTGGATTAAACGGGGAGTTATTCACTCGATGCTCAAGTTTCGTAACTTATTGCATGACGACCCGTCTTGTGCTGTCACTCGATTCCTTGGAGAATGCTTCCCACGGTGTGGCCCACTTTATAGCAGCCATGTAACTAGCCTCCGTACAGGGCCAGTGACCAGGACTTTCTTCTCAAGTCAATTGTCGTGACAGTCACAAGAATTCCATTCATTCCTAGATGGCGTTGGGTTCTTCTTGTTTCAATGGAGGAATGCACATATCGCTGGTTCACATCATTACGGTACCACAAAGGCATGTCTTTCATACAACAATGAAATTTTTTGTGGATTTTTACATGAAAAGTCTGTGAAAAATTGATTGCATCTTAAAACTTAGATCAGATTCGAGTTTCTCGTGCCCAAAAACCCCCCTCTACACATCCTTTCAGCGTTCAAATTGAAAGAATATCAATTTAGGGCATGTTT
Source organism: Contarinia nasturtii (assembly GCF_009176525.2). Lineage (NCBI taxonomy): Eukaryota > Metazoa > Arthropoda > Insecta > Diptera > Cecidomyiidae > Contarinia > Contarinia nasturtii. The sequence goes on from NW_022197486.1 coordinate 10,319,845, forward strand.
CTCATAAGTGCCTCTTCAGAGTCTAAGTTTTACACCGATCAATCAATGTCGTTGAAAATTTGACCAGATCTATTCCTCGTAGTGCCCAATCATCCTGTAAAGTCAGATTTTGAATTTCATGTCTGAGCACGAAACCATCGCGACACCAAAATAGTTAAAAAATGGTTCAAAAATGTATGGATGTGGGTACTCCATTCGGACCAAAAATTACACCAGTCAACAGATATTGCTCAAAAACTAATCAGCTCGTCTCCTAGTAGTCCCAAATCATCCTGCAAATTCAGAATTTGAATTGAGTTTTTTGAGGAAGACTTATCGCGGTAACAAAAAACGGTGTCGATTTTTCTCCTGTTCAGGGCCTCCATTTTACACACCTTATTCAATATCGCTGAAAATTTAACCAGATGTACCCTTCGTGGCCCGAATCATGTAGTATAGTCGAAGCCTGATCATGCCCGTAGCTAACAACACCTCTAATGCGTATTCCGAGTACTAATTGACGTTTGTGACAATATGGCCGTCACCGTTTGGCAAAATCATAATGAATCGATTACACTGCGTTAAACTGTTAAAATAAAACAGTAGAAATAAATAGATTTTAATTTTTTACATTTTTGAAAATCAAAAATCTTTTGTTTTTAATTTTGTGAGATTTTCTGTCCACAATATTCAAAAATATTAAATTAATAAAAATGAATTGGTTGACATAACCTCATTTTTGTGTCACAATCGTGATAAACCGATTAAATAATTATTAAAACAGTGAAAATAAAAATATTTTAATTTTTCACATTTTTAAAAATGTTAAAAATCTACTGTTTTATTTAACAGTTTAACGCAGTTTAATCGATTCATTATGATTTTGTGACGGCCATATTGTCACAAACGTCAATTAGTACTCGGAACACGCATTAGAGGTGTTGTTAGTTACAAGTTTTATATAGGAAATCCTATACCATGATTGGGCTCTGAGTATAGTCAGATTTTGAATATCGTCTTTGGGAAAAATGTTATCGTGGAAAAACCAAAATTTTACCTCCTGGGTACACACTTTACACCGGTTAACCAACGTCGCTCAAAATTTGGCCAGATGTACTCCTCTCAGTCCCCAATCATCCAGTAAAATCAGATTTTGAATATTTTTTATGTGCTATGAGCTAACATGCATATGGATATTTTGGCAACACGCCACAGGACACAGGACACATCACACACAGCGACCCACATTAATATGCCCCAAAATCATCTCCAATCGTGTTTTCTACAATGAAATATATGTATAAAACATGTTTTGGCCTAATACCATACGTCCTCAGCAGGGGTCCGAGGGGTCCGATTACCAGGGTCGGTTTTGATAGTGAATAATCAGTAATGTATCTCAAAGATCCACAAAGAATTATTGCTTATGAGTCTATGAGTGTTGAGAGCGATGCTTCAATATCAAAATCAGGTCTTTTAAGGATGATATCCAATTTACTAATTTTTATTTTAAAATGCGTTCTACTCTTTTGTACAAATGATTTGCGGCGTGAGATGTAATTAAAAAAATTGACCAATTCATTTGACTACTACATGTGCGACTGTTTCGGCATTTTGACGCATATCGAACTTACAGCAGTGTGTTAATGTATATGGACAAAGCGTAAGTTCGTATAAATTCTCATAAGAAGCGTGCGATTTCATAAGTTCGTGTAAGTTTTTGTAAGTTTTTCGTACAATTCTATAGCTTTCGTCGAACTTATAAGTAGTCATTTTCCCCTAGCAAAAAACAAAACCCGTCTCACCTTATGGAACTCTCCCCTACATTATTTAAGTTATGTACGGTGCTGCGCCTACTTTGCATATTCGTTTTAAATAAATTTCAAACATGTTTTTTTAATTTTTTAATTTTTTATTTAGAATTTGTTTTTCCTTTACAGGACATAGAATCACTGTTTTTTTTTCTCGGTTTCACATGGTACGGTAAAAAAATGACTGGATATTTTACAATTGTCTTATTTGATGTTGAACACTAAATGATCGATAAAATGTTTTCTTCTTAAAGAAAAATCAATCTCATCATCAAGAAGCTCTCCTACAAAAATTTAATATCATTTACATTTGCCTCGACTTGAGTTAGCTTAGAAATTAAATGGAATTTTTGGTGGCAAGTATTCGTAGCCATTGAATTCAGTAGTCGAGGTTGATGGCGCTGTCGTTGGGAGGTAACAATTTGGATACTTGCCTGAGTAACCTACAAAAATGAAAATGGTTTTAATGAATTCAATGAATAATTAGGAAGCAACTATTTCGCTCGATAATTTACCTGCTGGGCAAACTTGTGGTGGTTTGGGTGTTGGTGCATGGCAATTTGGATATTCACCAATCAATCCAGGTGCACAACGTGGCCGTGGAGTAGTTGTTGGCTGATAACAGTTGGGGTAAA
>NW_022197486.1:10322279-10373357 GCF_009176525.2 Contarinia nasturtii
TAAACGCCTTGGTAGCCTGTAGGGCATTTTGGTACTGGAGTAGTTGTCGGATAACAGTTGGGATAGAATCCTTGTGTGCCTTGTGGGCAAACTGGAGCCGGAGTTGTTGTTGGCAAGTAGCAGTTGGGGTATACTCCTACCTTTGGTGGTTGACAAACCGGTGCTGGTGTTGTCGTTGGCGAGTAGCAGTTTGGATACACACCTTTAGTACCTATTATTTTAAAAAAAAGCAACAATAAAACACACAGTTAAACATGTAGTTATTTAGAATATTTTGTACTCTATCGAGAAAAAAAAACTAAATAATAAAAAATAATGTTTACCAGGTGGACAAACTGGTGGTGGTGTTGGTGGTGGTGGGACATCACAGACTTCACGAACTGTACCGTCTGGGCACAGTTTTTTGTCTGGTCGAGGATATGTATATCCATCAACGGATCCATCGATCAAGTGCGACACATCAGCATTTACGACTGCGAGCACCGCAAAAAGTGCAAGCAATTTCTGTTGAAAATATCGAAAAAAAGAAAAAAAAGAAAAATAAAGAAATCGTATTATTGGCAGGTTGATTTCACGTGAAAATCATATATCTATTTCATAAAATGACATTTGAAATTTAAATAAATTGGCAATAGTGACAATTTAATGTCACTACTTGTTAAAGCGATATGTTTCGTAAGCTATCAATTTGATAATTTAATGTCTGCGATGAATCACAAGCACATAGGAAAAAGAAGAAAACCAAACATTACACCTATTTACGAGCTGATTGAAACCGCATGACGTCTTCCGTCAACAAATTACAGACTTCGCTTTGTTTACAAACAAACAAACAAACGAACAAAGAATAAATGCTTGGTATATAAATCGAAAAAACTAATGAACATGATTTAATTAAAAGACATTAAATACGAAGTAAACCACGAGAAAAGGAGCAATGAGAGAGAAAAATATAAACTTGATGGCGCTACATCAAACGGCGGCGTTAAAGGTCGCGTCGACCAAAAAAAATGCATCACGAATCCGAGTATTTGATGTAAACCACTTTATTCACACACACACTCAGTAACACTCCCATCATTTAGAAAATAGATAATACCAATTAATTACTTCAATTCTTCATCTTCTTAGCGCTCTTATGTAATATATACACACTTCGAATTGTGTGACTCCAGTTTGTGTCCGTGCCAAACAAGATAAATATAGAGTGTACACGAAAAGCACCGTACATACAATTATTATTAATTGCAATGTGCAAACACTTTTCTTTGCATAAAAAAAGAACACAACAGTCAGATTATTGAGCTAACGGTATATTGGTGATTTTTACCGCCGATATTTTCCATGGCGGTTGATGTGTTGCAATGTGAAAAATAATGCCGAACATTCGCTTTAATTTTATTAAATGAAAAACTCTATCGACATTAATATTAATCGAATTGTGTCAGCGTAATAAAAGCAATATTAACCAAAACCACGAAAAGAAAGTATTCGGTTTTTCATAAGGTAGTTTTTCGTTAGGCCAAATAAATTAAGAAATAATGGTAAATCGAATGGAATTCACACAAATACAAATATCAATTATCGAAATAATGTAAAAAAGACCATCATAATTTGAGATGAAATAAATAAAATAAAAATAAAACAAAGCCGAAGCACATGCTGAATTTAAAGCAAGGAGGTCACAATCAAATCTAATTTGGTAAATATTTTAATTGAAATTTAAAGCTCTCTTTCAATTTCAACCGGTTCAATCAAAACGGATTGAAACTGAAATTATTAACTTTTCGCCGCTGAAGAAGAAGAAATAGACGATGACGATGGAAAAAAAGAGAAATACTTGAAAGATAATGTAAAGTGAGTAACAACCGAAACGCCTTGCAGTCTCTCCGTACTCCACAAAAACAAGTCAAAAGAGTCTCTTTGTTGTAGTAGCATCAGTGATGGTGGTCAAACTATCATTCACATCTCTTGTAACATAGCCATGCGCAAAGACAAAGGCTAAGTAGACAACAGTCAAAACAAAAGCGATTATAGACGCTTGAAATGTGTAACGTAATCGCAACACGGTCGTTGTATAGATGATGTTGACCCCAAACGATAATAAAAACGTGTGCGAAAAAAAACAACAACATAAAAATAGATAAATACACCTTTTCCTATTGTATGTTCATACAGTTGTATATGGTTCTCTGTGTCACTGTGAACATTGTCTCGCACTCACTCGTTTCGCATACACTTAATCATTCAGAGAGATCAAAATCTTCAACGGGACTCATCATATTGTCTGAATTGATGTATATGATCAGTTCTATTTAATGGCACTTTAATCGCTTTACAATTAATCTATTGCACAGACGAACCATTTATGCTCGCACGTTTCAATAATATTCATTAATATCGATGGCATTTGCAATCGACACAACATCATCGAATCATTTCGAAAAAGAACTAACAACAATTACATATTTTGATGTGCGGATGTATAATTTGCTGGTAATTTATCCAACGTATTAGATTTTATTGGACAAAATTGGTTAAACATTACGTTCATTTCATCTGATGATTGTATTCGACACTGAACAAAATAAATCTTTTTGGAACCAGACTTCATTGTTAACAATGGACATTGCAATCGTTATTACACAAATACACGCACACAACAAATACCAAATCTCAATGAATGGCATAGGTAAGAAAGTATATATGTGCGCATAACATGAAAATTGAAAAGAGTTTTCTTGAGGCCGACAGTTTTGGTGTGGGATTTTGCAATGCGAAAAACGTACATTTTAAATGAATTCTAAGCGAATCCGGTGCATAAAACAACTGATTCAACAGTCTCGTTTTCTCTCTCTCTCTCTCTCTCTCTCTCTCTCTCTCTCTCTCTCTCTTCCTGTGTCTATTTGTGTGGTTCTCTATTTTTCCAGTCGAAAATATTGTGGTAAACTTTATTGTTCGATACCACATTTTGATTATCATTGATTTCATTGCGATGATGAACATGTGATTTTTGTCGTATTGCTTGTGATAAATCATCAACATTAAAGAAATTATGCATTGTCATAATTTGATTTGATATTGTACGGTACATCACAAACGTTGCAACTGCTTCTAGCCCAACAATTGAAATGCATTGAAATTAATATCAAAAGCCTAAGCCAACAAATCGTAAATTGCATTTTATACATTTATTTTGATAAATGTATCTCTGTAAAATCGTTGATGTTTCTCTGCCAAAACGGTTGCGGAAAAAAAAAAAACAAATACATCGATCCAATACGTACACACCATCAAGAGTTCAATACGAAAAGTAAAATGTTCGGAATGCTTGAAGCCAAACAAATGGGAAAACAAGTATAGATGTAATTTTTGAAAAGTGAAATAAAATCCAATCTCATCGTCGGAACAAATTCGAAAATATATGCGCGTAGCGCGTTTAATTTATGCGTTTAGAAAATTAAATTATTTGTGTGTAGCGTTTAAATTTGGTTCTTTTCTTCTATTCATAAATTTATTTCTGACGGACGATTGCTACTGATGCTGCTGCTGCTTGAATTTAGTGTGCGAGCATAAAAAGTGTAAGTCTTGTTATTTGATTTGTACAACAGATCAAAGAGAAGAAGTTGAATAAAAAAAAATGTCTGCAACGCGTGCGCAAATCCATTGAAAACGAAAGCAAATATTTACACATCGCGTCGAAAAATATTTGGTAGTTGTAAAATAGCTAGAAGCGGAGGCCGATGGACACAGAGACCAGCGTGGATTGTTTGGATAGTTGAATGTGTATATTAGTATGAATACGATTATCTTCTTTAAATACATAATGTTAACATTTTTCTTGATCTCTTGCCATCTCATAGTGCGGCTGCGCTCTTTCATTCTCTATGCGGGAGCTACAATCTCTCACGCTTTTGAATTTAAGTTAAAATGAATAAAAAAAAGATGAAGAAGAAAAACATTGTTTCACAAACGGATTGTTTTAATTGAACATTGAGCGTGTACAGCGAGCGGGTGTTTTTGTTGTCATTGTTTAAAATAAAAATGCAGACGATCTAACATGTTAATTTGATCAAAATCAGTGAAGCGATCGTTTCAGTTGTTCTCAAAAACATACTACAAAGTGGAATAGTTAAGCTATCGCACGAATTTCGTTTGTTGACTAAAATTAAGTGGCTTAGGTGTGAAAATTGCCGTCGTCGCGAGTTTCGCTGACCAATAGAATCTAACAAATATGTCTTAATATCCGGTTTTTTTTGCATTATATCATCAATCAGACACTCGTAGTATATGCTAAACATCGATAAGAGTTGTTAATATACTTGTACGGTGATGCGCGTAAACCTTTTGGTTCATCTCTCTTCTTTTGCACTTTCGCTCTCTATCTCAGCTCCAATTTAATGATACATAAATTAAGTGAGTAAGTTTTGTAAAATCGATGCATAAATTTCAGCTGAAAGTGATAAGCTTTTGGACATCAGCATTAATTTAAATACGATAGTTCTTTTTTGTTGTTTCTTAATTCACCAATCTTCGCCAAAAGTGTTTATGTGTAAGGTGCATGAAATGTACAGCTCGCGCCAAAATTTACAATAATAATCAAGCAAGCGTACGATCAACCTATATTCATGCCGATTGAAAGGTTGAAATAAAAGAAATAATGATCAAGTGATGGTAAAGTGCACAGTGCATATAAACTGATTATGCGTAGATCACGTTATGGACAGGACATTATTGAAACCTTGAAATCATTTCGGAGTGGAATTGTTTCATTTTTTTCCCGTCATTTTTCTCTTCGATCATCTTCTTTTCGATGCACTTCTTTACTATATCTTCTGAGAACTCAAAATAACTGGTTATTTATGGATCGATTCATGAACTTTTGGCAACTGGTTTTATTAAATACATATGCTTGACATCGATTTATACCGTTTATTGACGTAATATATTTCTCAAAGTTGATAGCAAGTGAGGCATCACAAGAAGCAACAACAACAACAAAAAACGGCACACAGATCGAATTAATGCATCGCTCTCTTGTCTTACTTTTTGATGACACAGTAACATTTCTGTGGCCATTTATCTCTACTTCTTCTTCTTCTTCTTCTTTATCACCTTCTTTTTTTTAACAACTTTCTTTCGATTACGAGCTCGCACATATTTGCACTCTCAATTTTAATATTACGTGTATACAATATGCCACCGCAATACGCATGAAATATGAATAAAAGATTCTGATTTATGAAAAAATACATCAATTTTCTATCGAAAATGGTAGAACGCTTGAGACGATAGCGAAAATCAAACCGTATAATAACCATAAAAATTAATCTTTTGGTGTGCGGTTTCTTTTTTGTTATTTTACACGGCACAAAAATAGAAAATCGGTGCAAATGCGTTACATAATTCTTAAGGTGAAGAAGTTTTTGTGTGGATTCGATTTTTTTTTTTTTTTGATTTTCTTTGAAGCACATTTTGTTTTTACTTTCTTCATCACCATAATCTGTGAATCGGTAATCGAGCGCTTAACATGTTTTTTTTTTTCATACTTGGTTCGTGCACATTTGTCAAATAGTGAAGTGGTAATTTTAATCTTAATCGTTTGCCCGTCTATTTTCCCATTTATAGTCGACGAAGAGAAAACCAAAGATTGCCAAAATAATAAAAGCATTGTACAACAAGTATGTTTGGGCGGACAATTACAATTTATGCGAAAGTGCTTTAAAAACTTCTTTGACCGAATTTGTTTCACTTTTATTTTTCGAAAAACAAAACAAAAAACAAATACAATGTAATATTTTTTTGCTATTTCTATTTCGAGACGAATATTTGGACCGCTCCAAAATTTACTATAATACTGTAATTCATATGTATTAATAATTGACGACATTTCATAAATGATTATTCATTTGTCGTAATTACACAAATACTTTGTATCACATTTTACTTTTAATTTAAAAAAATGAATTTATGTGAATTTTTGTATTTTCATCACAATGAGATTGAAATCCCACACAAACTCAGATTCAATTCCAAGTCCATTGTCTTCACATTTATTAACAAAATGCAATATAGTCCCTTTTGGCCGGAATTATTGTTATCGATCAATTTAATCACTTAAAGTCCAATATATAGGAAAATGCACAATGAAACTGTTTACATGTCAACTATGCACTCGTATACTTTTTTAGTTTGTTTTGATGTTTTTAACAATCCAGTAAATATTATTCCTTTGAGTGTAAATCCCTTGAAGAAATGGAGCTGTTCACTGTTTTGTTTTTATAAATTTGAATTGCAACACATTCGATTTTTAATATTTTTTTTTTAAATTAATTTTTTCATCAGAGAAAAGAAAAACATATTTTATATAAAAATCTGTTATCACTAGTAAGCTGATTAAGAAACAAATAATAACCACCAAATTGTGAAAATAAGGCAAAGAAAATATTGAAAAAAAAAAATCTAAAATAATTTCTAAAAAGAAGGAAGCATAGACAGTGTGTAATGTAGATAGAAGATTTTTGTTTTTTCCAATTTTGCTCACCATTGTTTATCAGTTGCACTAAACGATTTTACGAAAAAAAAGACACCGATGCTTGATTCTCTTTTCTCAAGTCGAAGGGGAAGAAAATAAAATTGACCGTTATTTGCACGACGCGATCGTACAACTGACAAAAATCATGGAGATTACATTTATTTATACAAAAATCAGAAGCGACTGCAAATCAGCGTGAAAAAAAACATAGCAGAAACACAAAAATAGTAGCAATGCGCACACGGATGCTCCATTAAAGCCCGTTTTCCTATACATACTTCATGCTCCAAACGCTCGTTTTCGTCGCTCTCTCACTTACTCCCATACAATTGCATAAACACACATACCTACAGCGAGATACATCGCCGCGAAAAACAAAGACATTGATGTGCGCAATGTTAATTTGGTTATTTTTTTTATCCACACATTCATTCATGTTTGTTGGCTCGTTCGTTCGTTTGACTCCTCTTTGTCGATTAGGCTTAATAACGTGTGAACTATGCGAAAGAAATAGTTATTTGTGTATGTGTCTCAGTAAAAGACCATCTAAACCGCAATCAATTCGATTGACTGGATCAATAATGATAAAGGTGGTGGCGTATTTTCCCATATAGCTGTTGTTATGCGCAATGATCGTTTTTTTTAAATGAAATATTTAAAATATTTTTTTTAGTTTAAATCTGCTTCTATATTATGGTATTTTTCTTCTTCTAATACAATTTTTGAGCGTTGCCGCTACAAACTATACTGCTGCAAACTAATGTATGACGACGAGTACACAAATCTAAATATCTTCCGAATAAAAAACACACACACACACACACCATTAAATATTCATAAAGTTGTGCAGAAACCGAACCGGTTGAAGGTGGTCGTCCACTTTGATATTTATTGTATTTTTTTCTATTTCATTTGATCATTCGATATTAGTTAGGCTTCTTTTCGCATATAATTTTTTTTTTTTTTTTCAAATTAATAATTTATCGCAAATTTTTCAAAGCACTTTATGCATATGTATTCAAATGTATCCATATCTGTCTGCATAAAATGTACATAAACAGATTTGAATGTTGTGTGTATTATGTCACATTTGCTCACTTCGTCAACAGACGTTACGGTGTATGTATGGTTTAGACTCATCAATGATGATTATGATTTCATAGAATTTGATCAATCGTGCAATACATATATGTAATTAAATAGTTTGATTCTATTAATATATTTTAAATGATAAAACCATTTTGAGATTTAGTTCCCTCCTTCTCTTTCTCTCTCTCTCTCTGCCTCTGTGGTTACACATATCGTTCCGAAATCAATGACATACCGTATTTATCATGATTTGTGTGTTTGTGTTTGTGTCGTAGCATAAATTATAATTCGTAATGAATCAATAAAAAAACGGAATTCCATACCGATATGACAATTAATCGAAATGCGAAAACTGTGTTATGGATGGATTAATCAAAGATCATTTTTGTTTCAATACAAAAAAAAAAAAAATGAAGAACAGCGCCAGATTATGGCATGTAATAGATGTGAATTTGTGCTATGACATTTAAGGGCTGAGAGCACGGCGCGTTAATCCAATTGGAATGTTTAATGTCGCGTTAACGGTAGCTGACAGCGACATCAAGCATCGCCAATAAACAATGAATCAACACGAACGAATTACGATTGATGCGGGATATTTCCACATGACTGATGCATTCGAATCGTATTCATGATTCACTTGAATTAAAAAAAACAACAACATACGCGCACACCATTTCAAAAGAACTCGCCCTTGTACACGACCAGGATGCATGTTTTCCTTGAAATCATAAGGTCAATTGCATTGATTCATCGTGCTAGACACACACACACACACACATTCCATACAAATTCAATATGATTTGTAAAAGAAAAACACAAATTAAATCATCCAAATTGAAAATGAATCGAAAGAAGTGTTTGGAATTAAACTTTCTTTGTTTCAATGTAGAAAAATTGATTTTCGATATCAAAGCCATTTAACATTGAACAGAGAACACATGGTCCAAATATGTGCCAAGACACATTTGAAAACCATTCAGTTCAATATCAAATACTCGGGTCGAGCTATTAACATATACATGCACTTAATGGCATGGAGAAGAGATAAAGCACGCGAAACTAGCGCAAATGCCGCCAATTTATCGAAATCAAACAACATTATTTTCGCATCAGATGCATCGAGAAAACATTATTGGAATTTCGTGATATTAGATGCACTTCTTTGATGTATGTATGTGTGTTTCACATCTGATGAACTTTAATGAACAAATCAAATGCTGGGCTATGTGGCGCATTTGGTTATGTCACTGCATTAGAACTATGATCATCGGATCATCTGCGAACGCGTTCATATAAATTGCCAATCCATCACGAGGTTCGGCTGTATCGAGAGAAAAATTGATTCCAAAAACAGCTGTATCAATTGATTCAATGATGTTGATGATTCAATTGGTTATTAGCGCTTTATGCTCCTACTCTCGTTCAGTTTTTGACCGCTATTTGTTTGGCCGATACTCGCAGATCCAAAACAGTACACAGTGACATCGATTCCACAGCGAATAACAAAAAAAAAACCGATTGCAGTTTCAAGCACTTGTACTTGTGCTTTACATTGTAACATGAGATGGTGTCGAGACGCGCATGCATGGATACATTTTTATACGTGAATTGTTGCCACTTTCAACATTGTTAGAATGGCAAACACTTTTTGATGTTCGCGTTCACACTCTGGTCACGTGAAAAATGCCAATAAATCATCGCGATACACGCATTTTATCGATAAAATTTTCATCTGAATTTATAGACTTTTTTATCTTAAATTCTGCTGTTGTTTTCTCTTTAGTTTAATAAATGGTTCTCATAATCGTGCACTATTTGACATTTGCGGTACATTTTACAGCACGTCGAACGAACCGAACAAAAATTCTTATACATAAATGAAGTGATTAACATTTATTCGATGCGATATTCTTTTCAGACGTATGTGCACATGCTTGTAAGAATGTCTCATCGGCGTTACAAAATCTTTGAAATATCTTCATTACATCTGACGATCTGAATTGCTGACGTACAATGGTTTCTTTTCTTTCAAGTTGATTTTGTTGTTACTGTATCGTTTTATTACATGTAACAGAATCTACTAGCTTTTTTTTATTGCAAATTCATTATCGAAAATTATTCTAATATATCAGTAGATATGTGCATCACGCATCTGTATCTTTGAATTTTGATTGAAATAATGAAAAGAGCCAAAACAAATAAACGTAAACGTAAAAGAACGTAGTTGAATTAATTTCAATCGTTGTTGCTCAAGCAAATATCGATTTTAAATTAAACGATTTCAATTTATCCCATTTTCTCGAGTGATAAAGTTATGGACTGTAATCACATCATTATGCAACTTTTGCACTAAATTCCGTCTTTTTTTTTTAAGTCTCAATTAAATGCCATCAACACATCTTTAATGAAAGCCAATGATCTTTTTAGAAATGAAATATAAAACTCTCGCAACGAAAACAAAAACCATCAACGAAATAATGGATGGAACATTAACTGCTGAAATAAATAATTTAGTATTGACCCGAATTTCGTTCATTTTTCTTTTCGATTTTTTTTTGCATTCAAAAAATACGATATATGTTTGAACGAAAATCTATTGTGAATTGATGCTTTGGCGCGACTTGGAAAAACAAAAATTAAATTTTGATGAACAAAAATGAAGCGCGATGGGGAGAGAGAGATAGAGAGATAGAGCAAAAGAATAGACTAAAAATATGTGCGATGTTCGAAACGATCTTATAATTTGCACACACATCGTAATAAGTAATGGATTTGAACTCAACATGCGTGGGATGCACTTTAAATCCATTCATTAGACGCGAATAATCATTGCATGGTAAAAAAGCGATCAACGTTTACCCAGAACAAGAAGAAAAAAAATGATTGCAAGACTTCTTAAAGTAGTAACAAGAGTTAAATTGCAGAATTTTATTTGTTTTTAGGTTCGTCGCTTATGCTACAAGTTTTTTTTGAGTGGTTTGACAAACGAATTTCCATAAAAATGCTAATCATTTCATTTGATGACTTTTACATTTGAATTGTATCTACGTGAACTCGTTTGAACATCTATCAAAATTGCAGTTTTATGTATTGTAGTATGTCTGGGAGTCTCTTCGAGATAATTTTCGCATTGATTATCTTCATTAAGTTTTTTTGTTTTTAACTTTAAATTGTTGACCAAGGGAAGAGATAGAGAGAGTGAGAACGAGTTTGAAAAATTGGGAGACATATTAGAAAAACATATTTTTGACATTTATTGCTTGTTAAGATGAAGAGCAGTTTTGTCTGTCAAAAGAATATCGAAAAAAGCCCAGCCATACATCTATATTTGTCGGTATACTTAAGTCAAATTGATCGCAGAATGGAATGGCTTGCGAATCGATCTTTGGCTTCGCGCAGCACACACACATTGCAGCAGTGCAGCATAACAAATACAGTTACCGTGATTTTTTTGTACTTCAATGTATGAAATAGAGTACGATGATTGAGTTTAGAAAGACACGGAAAAAAAAACAACAACAACATGAACGCGATGAAAGATCTTCGATTGGCAGTCAATTAATCATCGGATACACATATTGTACAAATTTATTGCATTTGATTCCTCAATCAATGATCAAATTTAATTGAAACAATCTTTCCATACATAAATCACACTCACACCATCATACACCACGACGTCGCAATTTTACGAATTGCAATCGTACATGCATACGGCAAGTAATTGGAAGAGAGGGAGGCCGAACGAGACATATCGAAGCCACAATTTAATTAAACCTCAATTACATTATACGTGTGGTTAGGTACATATAAATCTTTAATATGAACCTGAATTTTTAAATGAGAAGAACCATACATTTTCCTATCATCATTTGCTAGGGGTTAAACATTTCAGCGAACAAATAAATTATTGAAAATATATTCTCTCTCTTTTTTTCTAAATTTAATTTGTGATATTGGTATGACCAATAAATATATGATGACCGAACAATGAACATTCCATTCCATTGCCGTAAATGATAATTTTGCATCTGTTACAATGTGCAACATTTTGAATTCGCGATATTTGTGCCAAATAAAATGAGAGCTTGTATTGATGTGTTATGTTCAATACGTGTAAGTATCATTTATTTAAAGATGGTGTCAAACCCCTGCTGGCGTTTTAATGCATCATCTAATGCGTGCATCGTATGTTATGGGAGCCGGAGATTTTTCGATTTTGACAAATCCTCATAGCCTAAATCTTTAAATTATATTTCAATGCTTTTGCACATGCACGAAAAATCATTGCTAGATCACTATGAGTGATTGAATAATTACATGTGTTTGTGCGCGCACATAAATGCCATATGCCAATAAATATGATTCACATTTTGGGCATAAAAAAACATAGTTGGCAATTTAAATTTCAATTGGAAAAGCCTATAGCTCAGTTAATCGGCTTCTTCATCATTTGCATTTTTACGATAGTTATTGACGGTTGTTGATGTTGTTTTTTTTATTATTATGTGGACAAATAAAATACAATTGACCTGCCGTTTAACACAGATGTTTGAATTTCGACAGAAAACTGGAGAAAAAGAAAAAATTTGGAAACAAAAATATCCAACAATTAACGATTCATTTTATTAAGTTCTATATTTGCATAAATTCAATGGGAATATCACCGCGTTATTTTCGAATATGTTATATGAAAATAATAATAAAATGGACAACCCAAGAAAAGACCAGTCAGTGGCTAAAAACTCATCGTTTCAATCGTGATTTCAAAAATGATGTTTTTTCTTGCTTTAAATTCATGCGATTAACGCAACGGCATTCATAATTTGCCTTTTTTGTTGGAGCTCTCTCTTACTCCTGTAATATCCAGATTCTGGTTGTGTCCAGGAGAATTATGTAATATTTCATTTAAAATTGTTTATTTTTTCATATGTTTTAGATAATTTTGCTAAAGAATGTGGATGACTAATCGGGAAAAACTATTTTCTAAATTGTCAGTTTTTAATTAAATGGTATTTTAAATAAATTTATTCCAAATTACTAAAATACATCAAACGTACAACACAACCGATACTATACAGGGTACACGATACCCCCTTTTGTTTCGTTTTCGGGACCTCCGATCGTGGCCAAATTATCGGTCATGTCAAAGACTACAACTCTGGCGGTTCAAATCGATATCGTATCTCTTATCGTTGGCCGCAAATCACTAAAAATATCAAAATTGAGGCATTGAAAGAAGAATTGTGTGATGTGCTCCCTTTTGTTTCGTTTTCCTCTCTCTTTCCTTCTCTCTCTATCTCATTTTCTCTCTATTTGTCTTTCTCTTTCTTTTTCTGTGTATATGATATAGGGTGGGAATGAAAAAAAGAGAGAGAGAGAGAGAGAGAGCGAAGTAAAATCGCCTAGCGACCTACGAATTTTTTTTGTGTGGTCGAGAACCATATATCGTTGTTGTTGTGTTTCTTTCGTTACCCATATCAATTCACACTGAACATATGGCAAGTGCGAATTGATTTGTTCTTCAGAAAGATACACAGCAACTACGATTTGTGGTTCACGCAATGTGCAATGTGCGAGCGTGTTTACACATATTTTATTCCAAATTCATGTATGAACATTTTTCGCTCTCCTGGCCACAATTTTGATCGGATCGAAATTTTAAGCTTTGATGCACACATTCCTCGTCAATACCTTTCCAACGGTATGCTTAAAATTGATCAAAATTGTGGGCAGGAGAGGTACAAAACTTTTTTGCTTAGCGTATTTATATATAAGATTTATTAGTCAATTTTTAATAAATTTGCGCTCGTCAATCGATGTGCAAAGCGTAATTCTGCTTGTTTTTCTTCTTATTATTATAAGAAAGAGAAAAGATTCATGTTTAACGCGTATCGCAGTTTTCTCGAAATCATACTTTATGCGGAGAAGACTTAGTATTACTAACGGCAATGTCCGCATTGAGAATCGATTATTCATCTTCAAGCTGAAAACAAAACGCTGAAAAAACATTATTATTTTTGTTATATCTCAAGGTATAATGTTGGTCAATAGAAAAGAAAAACAAATAAACAAAAGAAGGTATAAAACTGGTTACATATTTTTTACAGCTGTTCGTTAATCATATTCTATTAGTAAGTTCGAAAAGAATGTATGTTCTTTGTACACCTTTTTCGGTAACTTGTTACACATTGAATGTCTTCAGTAAAATTATCTAATTCTATAGTTTTTTCGGAAGACAGTTGACATTTATCTGTTACGCATAATTCACGAGCGGAAAAACTATAAAAAGTCATACATCTTCGAACTCACAGATTATAATAATATCAGATGAAATACGATAAAATTGATCAAAGCTCGCTAGAATTGGCTCTGATGAGCTTTCTAAAAATTTGCTCTTTTGATAAAAATCGCCACATTAAAAAGAGACAAATTGTTTTTTTATAAAATAAGTTGATAATAACGTGACGAGAACATTTTTTGTTCCTTTTCAAATAAAATATGTACATCTTACGTCATGTGATGTTATTCGGAACCAGTAACCATTCGACTTTGTTGGAAGTTCATTGATGGGACAAATCATATGAAAAGATTTAAAATTCTCCATGCCAATTTGACATTAACACACAAAGAATATTGAATCGTTTGCATAAAAAAAAATGTAAATCCGGGAAATATCGAGAGAAAGAAAAAAAGATCCTACATCATTCCCACTTCCAGTTGATTTAGAGCTTGATAAAATGAAATGATCAAAAAACCATGGGTAAAAGGTCGTTATGGAAACCGGCTCACGAACATAATTCACCAGCACCTTCATGTCATTCTCATTATTTATGCATAAATATAAGATGATATCAAACAAAACAATTTTAACATGAAAAATAAAATATATAAAAAATAATGTTGATCGTCGACAACATTAAACATTCAAATCAAATTCGGTTTCCAGACCGATGTATTTATTTTTATTTTGATTCATATCAAAATACCAAAGGCACACATTTGAAACAAAATCTTTGTAAAATTCGTGAAATAATCAAATATTTATACTCTTTGCTAAAGTAACAACTTGACCAAGTTGTCAATGATTCAACCAATTACATTTGGACATATATACATACACATTCAGCAGGCCTATACATATACATGATTTTATGTTCGATCATGTTTGTTTAAATTATTCTACTTAAAATTTGAAGAAGTCTTTCATTTTGCTAATCGTTTTCATCGTCTATTAGATTTCATGGAATCTATTCCTTATTTGACTTAACCAGTAAATTGACTTGATTTTTTATATAATTATCTGGGAAATCAATCCTTATTTTATTTTGACGACTAAATTCGATTTTCTGATTTGTAACATTTAAAACAGTAGACGTAAATTCGATGAAATTATGCGTCTTATCAGTAATGACGCGCAGAAAAAAGGTATTATGTACAACTAAAATGTCATATTAACAAATCCATTTGAGAAAAGTACTTTCTTGAGATATTGCCATGACGTCAATTGAATTGACTCAATTCACACTTCAAGATAAACAAAAGTAATTACTGTGTAATGCAATCTTTTTCAAAGTTTCGAAGACAATCCGAAATTTTGGGGAAAAAGTTAACAACTAGATTATTTAAAGAGCCAACTTTTTAAAAAGCGAATTGATGATCATGCGGTTATTTTTTGAAAAAACAAAAAAAAAATCAATTTTCAAAAAATCTGAACGAAATACGAGAAAAACCACTAGAGAACAGGGGGACAACGCTTTCTAGTGCCAATCCATTGGTTAATCGATCGTAAAATTCAAAATGCGTTTATTGTATTGGGAATTTTGTGAGAAAATATAACGTGCAACAAAAATAAAGAAACGATTTGACAATGACATAATCTGCGCGAGCAAACAAAAATAAACACGACAAGAGTTAAGAAACAAAAATTCAGATGATGCGTAATTAAAAAAGGTGTTGACACAGAAGCTTTTGGATTCAACACATTTATTTTTGGAATGTTTCTTGGATACTTTCTTAGAATGCAAGATGTGTAGGTATCATAGACCTTGAACTATTAATAAACACCAATTTTTCAAATGAAATCTGGAAATGCTCAAACGAATTATGTTCGAACAATGAAGGTATAATATTAAAATCACATTTTATATCGGAAGTTCTGATCATAGGGTGGATAAATGAAACGAATTATTCACATGTTACAAATGCCGTTTATTTTTTTTCTCACGTGACTTGTAATTATATAAACAAAAACGAGTGGTTATCTTCGAAAAATATGCGACGGACACATTATCGCCAAGATTCAAAAAGATGTACGCAGTGATATTAGTATGTATTGTTGCATTCATTCGATATAGTAAATTCAATGTTATATTTGAGGTAAGCTAATTAAATTATATAATTTATTGACCATTTTAATTAACTAACGAGAAAATTACTCAATTATTATAGACACCGAAAAAGGCATCGCATACTACCGGCACTGCTGAATTGGAAAATACTTATGTGGTTCGAGTACAAAAGCAAAATGAGGCTGTATCATCGAAAGACGTCACCAAATTGAATGATTTAATCGAGGATAAACGGTTAAAATGTAACACTGATTTCGATCTAATTCATTTACGTAGCACTTGCCCACTCAAATCATGGAGATCAACAGACTCTGAAATATTCAGACAAAATATCGGAATGGTTGTTATTGTATATGGTAGCGCAACATTAGTTTACATTCAATTGATGTTTTTGGCTGCATTTCTACAAACAGCCGCAACACCACCACACTTACTTTTGGTATTCAGTTTGGCTTACATTACCTATATCGTAGTCAAGGTATTATTTATGGGCTAATTTAATAACAAAATGGATAGCAAATAATTTATTTCTTAAACATTTCAAAAACACTATTACAGATGGGTTTTGCAAAAACAAAGTCCAAAGATGAGTCCACATCACCAATTAAAAGTACGAAATCCACATCGACATACGGTGGGTGAACTTCCAATTAAACGCAATGGTCGATTAACCCGATCAAGTACACAACGTTTTCTCTACTTCCACAATAAGACTTTGAGCAAAATTAAATTGCTCTAATTAAGTCGTTTTAACTACATTAAATTACATCACACCATTCATATTAATATTGGAATTTATATAAATATTTGCTATTTTGCGAATATTGTTAAGTCCACCACGATAGATAAATACTGAACTAAAATAGACACCTTTTATTATATAAAAAAGAAATAAGTACAAAATCATTTCCTCAATAGCAGTTGTCAAACACAGAAGACACGATTCACATCTGGATTTTCAAAATTACTTTCAATTGTTTGCATTCATTTTTTTTTTAATAGAATTAATTTTTGTTTCAAGAAACACAAGACCGAACACAAAAAATCACTCATTTTATACATGCATATGACCGATCATGGAATAACATTGATAGACAATATAAATGTGAGATTGCAAGCAATTTGAGGGTTACAGTTAATAAAGAATCTTAAAAATTTGTTTATGTCGAAGTTTGGATTTAAAATAAAAAAGGGTATTCATTGAAAATTCAAAACGAACGTAAAAGTTTGTTATTCAAAATGTTTACGTTTCCCGAAGTTTTGAAAAAGAAATGAATTTTAATGAAATTCATTCGATTCAATCACTTCTAGAATATTTTTTGGATGATTTTCTGATGGGCATTACATCCAATTGCATAAAACTAAACTGAAGTTCTTAGAAAAAATATGATAAATATTGCCCCAAAACAATTTTTTTTTTTGACGTTATCAACCGGAGTTTTTCCATACTGACGAACTGGCAACTAGTAACTCAAAATGATGTTGATTTTCTATTGTGTGGATAACATCAAGGAATGTTTAGTAAAATCTTGTAAACTTGACCTTTGTACAACTTATTTTTCGTTTCAATATTATGCACTTATCTTATCTTCAGAAATATTGGTGCCTATTTTGTATAAATAATACCATCTTTTGCGTCGAAATTTCACAGTTAAAACTCAGACACTAATTGTGCACCATTGAATTTTGTGTTTTGAAAAATGCATTTTCATACCATTTCCATTACTGTAATATTTTGTGCTGTTGGTTGCGTTTTGGTTACATACTATCACCCAAATGTCACAATTAATAACGTAATTTCTTTATAATGTGTGACGAATCAAATTTTTTTTTTTTTTTTTTTCAAATATTTTGAGAATTTTTTATCGATTTTTTTCAGGATATTCAGAAAAAAAATCGAAAAAAAATTGAACCGCCTAGAATAAATCAGCATTACTAGATAAATGTCTTCAAATGCGTTATAGAAAAAAGTACGTCAGTAATAGTGTCAAAAACTGTATGTGACGCGTTATATGAAAAAGTTCGCCAACAAAAGCGTGACATCGTCCATATATTTTATAACGCTTTTGCTGACTGACTTTTTTCAGTAACGCATTTGAAGACATTTATCTAGTAATGTTGATTTATTCTAAGTGATTCAATTGTCAGGCGGAGGTTGGTTTACAGTGAGTTGATCAAAACTTTAAAAAAATTATAGTTTTCGCATAAAATTCTTATTTTTATTATTAAATAGAAACATATTCATACTATTGCAAAATTTTTAAATTTAGTCCGAAGATGAAGTAGATGAAGAAGACCTTCCGAAATTCTGTTTCGAAATCTATACAGCAAAACTGAATGCTGATATCAAACTTTTGGCCATGTCTACGCTTGATGTTCACGCTTGGAATGCAATCAGCATCTACGTACGAAATTCGCATAGACGATTCATCTCTTTCGGAAGAATTCATGAACATTTGAATCGCTGTGAAAGTTCATTTGGTGGCAAGGTGAAGATATCTTTACAAGCATTAAACAAATATCGAAATGATTGTTCTCGTCAACTTCCCCTAATGCTTGGTGTAAGTTCTTTAAAGAAACAAATGGTTGAACACTAGGGGGTAGACACAATAGAGAATGAATGAATACCAATGAATTGTCATAATACCTATCTATTTTCAAATATGACAATTACTTACTTATTTAAAGATTACTTGTACTAAAAATGTGAATACCGTGATTACCAAATGTCAAATTGATATCGGTAATAAAGATTTCAAGTTTCTTCCATTTCGTTTTAACATTCACCATTTCGAAATTTATTTTAATTTTTTCCGTTTTCTTTCTGCTATTTTTATCAAAATTGTTTTTGTATTTATTAAACCAATTGAAATACTAAACTTAATAGCGTTGAAAAAGTTTTTTTAATATTTGGAAGATAATATTCATATATGCACATTGTGAGACGTTGCTGAATGCATTGACATTTCGTCTAAAACTGAGAATACCAAGAATACCAAGAATACCAAGAGTACCTTCAATTTCGGTGAATATCTCAAGTAATATTCCATGTGTCTACCCCCTAGGTTGAACAACAATCGAAATGTGATATGATATTTATTACAAATTTGCAGGCAAGAAATTTGTGCGAAGATCTGTGTGTTGTGCAAGCGGCTCGAGGGGCTGTTTTATCTGATTTATTTGATCCAGATAAATATGGACAGATTTTCAACATGACTTCAGTGGAAGTTTTGAATATTATTGAAGATTCAATTCTTACGAATATTATATCTAAGATGTGTGAAAAGATGTTCGATGCTCAGATAAAGTGTTTATTCGAACGTGAACGAAGAATGCTTGAGCAAAATGAAAATGAATTAGTAAAATTTCTTCTACGGACTATGGTCGATATCAAAGAATATCTAAAACATAAATCACACCTAGAAAGTATAGAACTACCATACGGCTATATTGAAAGACCACTCTATACATATCAGTCTGGATTTGATGGAATTCTTATACCGATTAATAATTGAATGGATTTAGATTTATATTTATTCGCATTAAAAAAAATTTGTTTTTGCTCAATACAATAATTTGGTCTTGTTTGATAAATTGTTAAATCAATTTATATATTGAGTGACTATATAACGAATTTAATTTAAGAAATTTAATTAAAAGAATATTGTCGAAAATTCAATTCTTACGAATTTTATATTAATTATTAATTCAAGTTAATAAAACTAAAAGTATGGAAGAGAACAAAGGAGAATAAAGAATACACAATTGTTTTGATTGACGGCGTAAACGTAACTAAACTGATTTATTTTTTTCCAACAAAAACTGATGTTGAAATCGTACTAAACTTATGCGAACCAACGATGAAAATTATTATTCAGTTTTTCCAATCCTAAAGCAGTATTTCCATTAATTTGCATACATTTTTCAACGACTCTAACATATATACCCCATACAATAGCCCCTCGAAATCCAACATTTACTAAACAATTGCCAAATTTCGCATCGCAAGCACAATCTGACAGCGTAAAAGGTGTGTCGTTTATGATAGGCACCCAGAAAAATTGTCCGTTGTTATGTAGTACACTTGCTCCGGACGGCAAGGAGCGGGGGCATAAATCATGTTCCCTACAGCAGGAATCCAACGAAGCATCCCACCCCAAATCATCCGATCGTATCACTGAGATTTTAAAGAAGAATAATTTTCCGTCTAATGTTATCAATAAACTCATTTCATCAGTTCGTAATGACAACAATCTAATACATTCACAGACTAATAGACAGTTTGGTCGTAATAGCTATCGTTTTTTGTCTGTGGATACACCAACTATGTGCAATACACCAGCTCAGAATATTATTCGTTCGTCAATATCCTATGTTCCGGGTCTCACAGAATCGTTAGCTAAATCAATTGAATTTTTTGTCCCGGAGGTCAAAGTTGCTATGAAACCGGTGAATAAAGTTTCTAATATGTTCGCTAATATGAAACATTCACTACCAAAAAATGAAAAAAGTGGTGTTGTTTATGATATACCTTGTAAAGATTGTGATAAAAAATACATAGGTGAAACCATACAGAAGCTTTCGATTAGGATTAGCCAACATGATAAAGAATGTGATAAAGTTGACGATGGCACTGCTAATTAGAATAAAATTGCAGCTCTGGCCTCACATAGGTTTAATACAGGTCATTCCTTTGATTTTGATAATGCACGAATTTTAAAAATGGAGCGCAATAAATTTAAATTACAGGTTCATGAAGTCAACCAAATCATTAAGTATGAAGATAGAGTGTGCAACTATAAAACTGATAAAAAAGATTATTCAAATACGTACTACAATCTAATTATGTTAGCTAATAAAACTACATGGCAAGCAGAGCTGTTGTGTTGATCAAGAATAGAGGAGAGAGAGAGAGATAGAGAGAGAGAGATCAAAAAAGAGAGATCAAGAGAGAGATCATACACTGAAACGTTGACCATTTAAAACTACATGGCAAGCAGAGCTGTTGATTGATCATTTAAGGTCAAACAGTTGAAAGAGAGTGAGAGAGAGAGAGAAAGTTGTTTTGGGGCATGGCCAAAACCGATTTTACAGTGTGTGTGTGTATGTGTGTGTATGTGTGTTTTTTTTCGGCGTCTTCTTCTTGTTCTGGACAAGTTGGACATGCCGCAGAATTTTCGTGTTTAAACTTGTGGAGGTATTTTCGATACCCCTCATTACCAGAAAGGAACTGAGTGAGTTGGTAACTACAGTCCCCTTGTTTCCGATTCACCCATGTCTCAATGGCCGGTATTAGATTGTAAGTCCATCGGCCTTTTGTTGTGGTTTCCCATCGAGTCTGCCATTTGGCCATCGATGTTGTTCTTTCTTCTTTTTTAATGCGTTTATACTCGCTTTTGTCTGTGGTTCTTCTGTTGTAGATTCTCCACATTTCGTCAGCCAGTATATCCACTGGCATCATCCCGGCTATAGCTAATGCCGCGTCGTCTGATATCGTCCTGAAGCCACTTATTGTTCTCAGTGCGCTGAGTCTGTATGTGGTTGCAAGATTTCTCCTTATTGCTTTAGTCGTCAGTGCTGCTGCCCACACCAGAGCGGCATAGAGCAGTATCGAGCTAACTACTCTTGAGAGTAGAATTCTCCTACCGTATTTGGGACCCCCGATATTTGGCAGTATTCTAGAGAGCGCTGCTTGCGTTGATGCTGCCTTATTCTTTATGTACTCGACGTGGGACTTGAACTGGAGTCTGTTGTCTATCATGACCCCTAGATATTTGATCGAGTCTTTCGAGCTAATTATTTGGTTGCCGACTTTTATTTTCATATACTCCAGTGATTTACGACCCGTGATTAGGACTGCTTCCGTTTTGTGCTCTGCCAGCTCTAGGCCAGCAGTTTCCAGCCAACTCTTGACTTGCGAAATTGCTTCGTTCGCGACTGCTTCGATTTCTTCTATGTGTTTCTCTACGATGACTGGTCTTGCTTTCTTTGATGGCTTTCGTTAGGTCGTGCCTTAAATTCCTGAACGTTGTGAGCCGTTCTTGTAGGTTTGGACTTCTTCTTGATCTTTGAACTATGCGTCGGGCGTGTAGGCATGCGGCCCTTAGTCTTTTGATTTCGTCGTTCCACCAGTAGCACGGTGGTCTTTTCCCGTTGGCTGTTCGTCTGGGCATGGATGCGTCACATGCTGTGGCCACGAAATGCATCAGCTGCTTCGAACGGTTTTCTACGGGGCCTGGACTCAGGTTAAATGTGTCCATTATATATTCGAATGTTTCTTTGTCGAAGAGTGTGTCTTTCCATTTTGGCCCCGTGAGTCTAGGGGCTTGTACTGACTTTTCTTTTTTAATTTCTATTATGACCGCCTGGTGGTCACTGTGCGTGTACTCTTCGCTGACCCGCCACTTCGTTTTGTTTGCAAGTGAGTTGCTCACTAGTGTGATGTCAATGATGGAACCCATCCCAGCCTTACGATATGTAAGTGCATCACCCTCGTTGGCTATTACTATATCTGGGGTAGCGAAGGTCTCTAGAAGTATTTGGCCCCTAGTATTCGTGTACCTGCTTCCGCATTCTGTTGCCCAAGCATTGAAGTCTCCACCGATGACAATGGAGTTTCTGTTTGTTGCGTCTCTTGCTATGTTATCTAGCATCGTCTGATATTCTTCTGGTGTCATACTTGGTCGTGCATAGCAGCTGTAAAAATTTATACCGCCCACTTTAGCCCGTACGAAGTCCTCATGTTCTCCATCGATTTCTTGGAATGCATGTTTGTTGCATGTCCATATGGCAGCTTTCTTTGCTTTGTCACATAACCACTTATCAGCGCTACATCTGCCCCTTCGTCTTTTATCATTTTTGTCACTATATCTTGAGCTGTCTGACAGTGGTTGAGATTTATTTGGACAATTTTCATGTTCTTTTGTTTAAGATTTTTTTAAACACTGGGCCTTTGCCACTGCCGGCTACGTGTTTTGCGTCGTTTGCCGGGTCTTTTCTACAGAACATGCATGACAGTTCATTTTTGCAATTCTTTGCTATGTGACCTTCGGTCCCGCATCTTCTGCAGAGCTTCGAGCGGTCTTCTTCATTCTTGCATTGTTTGGCCAGATGTCCAAACTCAAGACACTTGAAACATTTTGTAACTGCCGTCTTCTCCCGGATACGGTTGACAGTCCATCCTATCTTTATTTTGCCCACGTCTTGGAGCTTTTTTGCTTCTTCTGCGGGAAGGCTGAAGACCGCAGTCTGTGTACCTCCATACGCCTTTCGTAGAGAGATTTTCTCTGGTGGCACTTCTTCCACTTTAAATTGGGCCTTAATTGCGGCACAAATATCTTCTTTCGTGGTGACCTCATCCATGTCTCTTATTTCTAAGGACACGCGATGGGTGAGGGTTTTCACCGTCGCCTGCTGGCCTAGGGCTTCGCTGATGCTTTGCCGGAACTCGGCCGTTTTTGCTCCTGTCTCACTAAGTTGAAGCAGGAGGTCTCCCTTTTGTGTCCTTCTAATTCTGGACACCGCCTTGCCGATTTCTGCCAGTTTGGGGTCATTTTTGACTCTGGTCAGTAGCTCTGCGTACGATGTTTCTCCTGTTCCAGGGCTCTAATACTTTCGATGGCATCTCTCATTGGCTGATGGATTGACCGTCTTTTTCCGCCGTTTTCTTCTAGCATTTCCACTAGCGATTTTATTTTTCTTCCTAGTTTGAGGAAGTGTGAGTCTCCTTTTTCACAGGCCAGTTCTTCTGTGAGGTCGACAAGTTCTGTTTGTGGCTCGCAGTCACTGTTACTCCGTTGTGATGCTTGTTTTTCAACCATTGGCGACCTGGCCATTTTCGAGCTTCTTCGGAATAGGGTTTGCTCACATTCCATCTCTGTCTCCGTCATGGGTTTTTGTTGAGTTTCCATGCTTTTGGGTCCCCCCTCAAGGTCGATATCAACGTTCTGATGTGTAGTCACTTATAATCCCATGGTTGTCTATGCGAGCAGTGAGGCCATGCTAGGGTTGGCACAAGCCCTTATGGGGACATGTGCTCAGAGCCGGATCAGTGTTAATCAGGAGGTAACCTGCACCCGAACCTACACCACCAGGCTAATGGTAACGAAGCGTTGAGCGTTCCTTGAGGCCTGCCAAGGTTTTATCAGGACGGGGACGACTACAGCCTTAGCGTGAAAGCCATTTCTGCAAGGTATCAATTTGCCTACTCAGGTCCCACTGGATGTAGACGCCAGCCCATTGCTGTGTTCCAATCCGTGTTTGGTATCCATGCCATGTGTGAAGCGGTCATCGTTGAGGGTTTTGGTCCACGAGTGGTATTTTATTTCCCACTTAACCGTCGGCGTGCACCGGTGAGGGCATTCCTCTATCCGCCACCTGAGGACGCGCCCGATGGAAGATTCCTTAACTCCCTACGGGTGTGTATGTGTGTGTGTATGTGTACACTAATACTAAGAAACGTGGATGAAACCGCCAATTTCATACTACTGATTCTCTCGTTCATTGTCGTCATCATAATCATCATCATCACAATTAACAACTCCATATAACAACAATAGAAATCGATGTGAAAAGGTGAACGTGTGATGTGTTCCGGTCAAACCATCATTTGCATGAATTATTCACCCCAAAAGTAAATATCACATATAAATTTTAAGATTAATGTTATCTTTAAGTATTAATTTAAATCTATGGCCTTTTTTTCATTTTTATGCAGCTTTTTTTTCAACTTGTTCCGTTTGCAATAACTGAAAATCGACCCAAACGCTCGACTCTGTTGTTGTTGTCATCTATTTATTTTTTATTGGCATCAGCAGCATTGTCATCCATTAATTATACGTTCTATGTATGCGTGTATTTCAAATCTCTTGTCAACGAGCTAAAAATGTTCTTTTTGCATCTGAATACAACGATTGCATCAATAGCATAAAAACCTCATAGTTTGATGTCAAACGAGTCATTCGACTCATTTTTTTCGTTCTCGATATTCTTGTTGTGACATTTAAGAAGATCCGGTGAATTTTAGTGAAAAAATTAGACTTAAATAAAAAGTAACATAACAAGAAATCTGCATATGTCGAAGAAGAAGAAGAAAAGAGATTAAACGAAACACTTTCAATAAATGCCGTTTTCGATTTTATGGTTTTGTCATTTTGATATTTATCGAAATGACCCCATCCAACAAAACAATAACAAATCCCTTGTGCAAATATTTTGATTAATAGACCATTTATAATCGAATTTACGTGATTTTAACAAATCATTTTATAGCAAATGGAAATCAATTTAATTTACCTGTAATTCATTACAATCAACTACAAATTATTTAAGTTTTCTGTCATAAAATTTGGAAGAATAGTCTTATAATCTTTGAAAAAGGACTAGATTTTATGGAATTGGCAATTTTTTTTTCACAAGGGAATTACAACAAAAATTCAGACAAAACAACATATATATTGATTATCAATCGACTACCTTTATGCTGAAATTCCGTTTGTTTTATCTAACCTTTGAAAGAATGATGCTCGAAAGCGAATTTACGATAAGAAATATTGCCATTCGAACATCGCCAAAACCAATTCGTTATGCTAGACTTTGCCGATTTCAAGATCAAGGAAAAGTAGTTTATTGAAATCAAACGAATTTGTAATGTGATTAAATAACGAAGAATAAAACTCGAAGAAATTGAAGATGAAAATTTCCAAAAAATGTTTTTCACAATTCAACGTTCCATTGACGCTTGAAATCATATTTTGGTTTGTGCAAACATAAGCATAATCTCGCTTTTTTCATATATATTCAGAATAAGTTTTAAAAATCTTACTTTTTTCTCCCAATTAGTTAGTAGCCTTAAGATCTTTTAAAGTCAACGTAACATTCCATCGAATATCCATTTAAAGCAAAACTAAGAATTCTGTGATGGTGGCTGACAAATTACAGAAAAAAGCACACACAAGTAATCACACATTCGAGGGAAAATATAACAATATGATCAATTCAGAATTAATTTGGAATTCATGTGGTGTAGCATGGTGAGCTGTTAAAAACGTATAAAACAAAAACTTCATTCAGCCGAGTAGATGAACTAGACGTCTCAATCGCGCAGTTTCAATTAAAATGCACCACACGAATTTCGGATACACAGTTCGTGCTCATTTTTTAAGTGCTTTAAAGTGTGTGGCAATTGTGATACGGAACATGTGATGACGTTGCTGAGCAATAAACCAGCGTGTACATCAAAACCTTGAACCAAACGACAACGACGAAATAAACCCCATGCATAGCTGAAAAATAATGTTAATCTATTTATTTTAACTTAAGGAAACTCTTTAATGAACTGTGATTTGAATATGATTTACGGATCGAAAAAAAAAATCGAAGCAATTTTAAAAAAATCGAACGGATGATTCATGCCAATAAAATGGAACGTCCAATTGATGATCTGTTGGACGCCATTTGAATGCGTAAATTAATCGGCTTCGATATGCAGAAAGTGTGTTAATGTATTGTTTCGGTGACGATCGATTAGAAATCATGTGGGAGCACGCAAACAGGTGCGACGCCAGAGATTTTCAGCAACAGCAAAATAATGTCACTGACTGACATTGTGAGATGTCTGATTAGCAAGAAAACGTTGATGATACATTTAGGCTCAAGGTCATTCTCGCACCGCAAACCAAATTCCGTTTGCTATACATAACAAAGAGAGAAAAAATTTTAAAACGATGACACGATTCAATCGCTTATAAAGTTTCTATGTTAATGTTTATACTAATGGCCATTTATTTAACTATGAATCATTGAGTTTTCCGTCAGCATTTGGTGCAAATGAGACTTGAAATTTTTTTCTATTTAATTCTATGTGCTTCAGTAACCGGTGATGACTGATCATGCAAAAAAAAGACAATTTCGTAAAGTTCCACATTTTCCGTGTCATTTTTTTTTTTTTGATGAATTTACATTGGTTTTTGTTTTAAATAAATATAAATTCGTTATAAATAGGTGCCCTTTCGATGATAGTAAGAGAACGAGAATAGAGAATATTAAATCAAATGTTTTAACAAAATGGAAAATATGATTGATAGCATGCGTTTGAGATGCTTTAAATGTTATGTGTACAAAAGTGCATTAAAAGGTATAAGTTAATTGCTTATGAAATACCATAATAAGGCGATAAACGGTGTCAATGGTGCAATAGATGACAACGAAGACGACGACGACGACGACGGAATGTGATAACAATTAAGTCATAATGTTAAACCGATTACGGACAATCTTGATGTGTATGCACATGGTCGTTGGCGGAAAAGTATTTGACTGAACTGCTGACCCAGTATGTTCAAGAGAGTTGGATCCCGTCATAATCATCGTCATTATTCGTGGTGGTAATGTCAATGGACATGTAAGCGGTGCCGCGATGGTCGACGATAGTGATGGTGATAATGTCAAAAGAGCGCATTTTAAATTGATCTTCCTTATTGAATCTTTTCACGAAACTCAACAAATTGACCAATGTAACCATTTTTCATCGATTCACCACTTGCACTTATACACGTGCTTCGATCATTGCAAATTAGTCTTGAACATGCAAACAATTCCATTTAATTTTATTGCGATAATTTTTCCATTGAAAATCGAAAAAAATGGATATGATAAAATATTTAATTCATTTTATTAGTTAAAATGTGCACGCGAAAAAAAAGGTGAATTGGTTGAGAAAGAAAAGGATTTCGTCAAAATGTGGCTGGATTACGGCATTGTCGTCACATTATTTTCAATTATTTCTTGTTATTGTTTATTTTTGGCTATTTCTCTCTTATTTCACCCACTTATTTTGGCATCAATTAATAAAGACTTAAACTTTAACCGTGTTGCATGCATTCACTTGCTCTCTTGCTCCCTCATTTATGAACATTCGCACTTTATGCCATCCAATTACAAATGACATAGTGAATGCGATCTATGTATCGTGGTCAAATGAAAAAAAAAAAGATTTAAAATTATTATTCGTGTGAATATAGTTGAACAATAAAAATCTGTAACTGTGTTTCTTTTTTGTTATCGCATTGTCGTACAAGAGTGAATCGATTAAGTTTTTGGTTCTTGGAGCTGCGCTTCGTATTACGTGCACGAACAAATGAAAACGGTGCGAATATTGAGGCAGGTCACCTCATCATCGTTAATCGTTTATTCACTCCAATTAAATTGGTCATTTTTTGACATTTCTTCTTTTACATTCCCGCCACTTTATTTTGCACTTACGGTGTTCAGTGAATGGTATGTACCGGTGTGTAATATCGATTGAGCGGTCTTTCATTGAATGCAACTGTGCATACGTTCATCATATCCGTCTCTCACTCTCTCCCACTGCGATTTATGGTTGAATTTCAAAAAGCAGGTTAGCGGCACATATGCATAATTGTTTACCGTCACAAGGTCAATCACAAAGAATCATCACAGTTTCGTGTGGCATTTCTCTTTCTCCACACATATAACATATGGAAATAACACATTTTTCATCGCAATTACTTAAAATTATCACACCGTCACCACGTCATCTTCATCATCATCGTCGCCGTCATCACCATTGTTGATAAAGTGACAATGATGAATGCGAATGCAACACCATCCACTAATCGCAATCAGTATTCCATTTAATTTGATGTAATCATAAGACCTGTGTGTGTATGTGATGATCATATCGGACAAAAAAGCTGTTAACAAGATATAAACGATTGCAACTAACAAAAAAAAACACTCAAAGAAAAATATGAAAGATGAAACAAAATGATTTTGGTTAGTAGTAGCAATGACAGCGACATTTCGGGCTCATAATCCAATCTATATGATAATAGCGTCACCTAATCTAATGTCAATATCTATTTTTCATAATTTTATAAAAGCCTTGATTCGCTTAAAACGTATCAATGCGAAGCAGAGTCAAGAAGGCGGTCACAGCGATTTATGAAGAAAAATTACGATTTAAACGAAAAAAAAATCGACACACACACACAAACACACATATATATTCTTTATGAAATCTTTTGCGCATTTGATCAATTCTAAAGTCAAATGCGTAATCTGTAAAATATATCAATATTTTATGATTATTTATTAATTTGTCTCATTCCTTCACATATGTTGAGTGCTCATGAATTTGTGCATTCGAATCGATGTGTTCACATTTGCTTGGCAATGCAATACACGCAGCGTGTAACACGCTACAAAAATTAACAGCAGTCGATAGTATCGAAACCATTTTGGAATAAAAGATAGAACATCGACCTCATTCGGGTTTTGAAAATTTTGTTCGCAAACCATCGATGCCTCTATTCACATTTTTTTTTTTTTTTCAAATTTATATAATTTACGCTGGCAAAGAAAAACAAAATGCACTATAAATTCTTTTATGCAATTTGTCCATGGACTTTAGTTCACAACGATCAAGCAACCAACCAACAAAAATGAGATTGTGACATTTTCTTATTTTATTTTTGACATGTTGCATGATACATCAAATTAATAAATTGTAGTTTTGTGAGTATATCAATGTGAGACAGAAGAGAAAGACGAACAGAGAAAGAGAGCAACAGCGATACCAATGGCAGAAATATGCTGTGAAAAATGAAGCTGTTCACGCTCATCTCTCGTATTGATCTCACAAAATCTGGATTTTTTTTTAAAATTAATTGTAAATTAATTGTGTTGTTTTTTTTTTTCAGCCCACCGGCGCCGCACATGAAACATCTAAATTGTGGATGCTACTGCAGTTTATACACACATGCGATTTATCATTGGCAGTGCGATGATATTCTTTCGCTGGAAGCATTCAAAACACCCACTTTTTGAAGAGACGATATGCGTGTGTGTCCCAATTTTATTGCTTGTCTGTGGCTAATTAACACTGTCATCCATTTTTGGTGTAATCGTTTTGGACAACAAATTCGCGCGCACGCGCGCTCACACAGATCAATTAAATTCATTCGAATATTGTAAAAACCTCACTCGCAAATCGCAATCATCGATAATAATATCTTTGCTATCTTTCTTTTGTGTATGAGATCTTCTTTAGATATACAATCGTCAAAAATCCATAAAACACTCAATGAATATAGCCTCCTATTATCACACTTCAAAATATCGTCAATTATTCGTTGATTGTTTTGTTTACTAATCTAAACAAAACAGGCCATTTGTTGAATGCTAAGAAAATCCGATGCCCTTGATAGTGATGAGCTTCTTTAGGGCGAGTTAAATTGATCACTGTAAAAAGAAACAATCACCGAGCAAAGGATTGCGATGAAATCGAATGTTTGATATTGATTAGTTGTGCTCGCGCACGAATTGCCAAAAACACATTTCGAAATGGTCGTTCACCATAGAACGGCCATTGAAAAGGGATCTTGAAATGATCATCACTGATTATGCATCATTTGAAAGCGCGCTAATCACTTTTTAATGCTTTTCCATATGAAATGATGATGTTTGATGCGTCCGATTGTTTCAAATCAATGTTTTGCACAATAAATAAATGCCCTGACAATCGATTGGCTGCCGTTTGTGTATTTATGTTTTTTATTGTTGTTGCGGCTCATCGTTTGTACCATCAACATCGATTCTGTGCCATGGCAATGATTTTTCTCGACAACTTTGTTCCAATTTTTGGCCATAATTTTTTTTCCATGCCCGAAAGTGTATTTCTTTGGATTTGTTTTTTTTTTAAGTGCTTGTAATTTGACCGATTAGTATTATGCTATTGTATCCATCTGTATGTGTGTTTGTTTGAAAATCTGCACGAAAAGAAAGAGGCATCATCCAATAAAATGAAAAATCTTGTGTAGCCAAAAAAAAATGGTATAAAAAGAAATCAACAAAATTATTCATCAATTTGTATAGAGTTTTGGTCTTTTTATCGGTCCGAAAGAAGACACATCTTGTTATACCATCGCCGCCGTTGCCGTTGTCGTCGCCGCCGCCGACAAATCAAGTTAAATAGCAAACAATGGGATAGAGACGGTGAGGTGATTATGCAATTGCCAGTTAGATCAGCATTACATGGTCGAGAAACAAGACAACGGCGCATAAGCATGCATATATTCGCACTAATCCGTTCGGTTGGTCGGTCAGTCGGTGGCTTTATGTGTTCGTAACGCAAAACTAACACTTTCGATATTTCATTTCAATATCACTCTTCAAATTCTTTTCGCGAGTTTTGGTTTTTCTCGCGGTGGATGGTATTTACTTCTTTGCATTTGCTGTTGTCCGGTTATTGGCTATGTGTGCGTGTTTTGTTGTTGCTTTTTTGTTGCATCTTCGGTGCACCATGATTTTGGCTCTGGAAACCCAGTTTCTTTCCACTCTCGATGAACTTATGCAGAACAAATAGCGCCAAAATGCAGCGTTAAACTCTTAAACATATGTGGATGTTTGGTTACTCTTCATCTTTGATTTGTTATTTTTTTCTCGCTGAATCTTTACGATTGGATTTCGTTTGGTTATCTTTGACCGTTGATTGCATTCTGGTTGTGCGTTGTTTGGAACGGAGTTTGGTTTACCATAACATCAAGAGAGAAGAAAAAAGATCAATGTTTGAATAACTTAAAACCGGAGGCAGTAGCAAATGCACCACACGCTCATCACCGCCACACGTCAATGTGATATGTGCCACAGTATGTGGAATGCAAACAAATATTTACAATTAACATACTCTTTAGATTTTGTTGTGGGCATAAAAAGCGCATTGCTTTTTTTTGTTCATTCGTTGTATCTTTCTACCTTGGTCTCTTGATCGAACTGGATTCTCCTTTTTTTACAGTTGTGCAGATCAATTTTTAGTATTCAAATCGAAGTGTAGCTTATGATTTATGCTTCTTACAGTGGTTATGTCTACATATATACTCTGCTGTGACGCAATCTAAACTATGCGGCCAAAAGAGTTTATAATTTTTTTTTAATTCGAAACTAGGTAATAAAATCACTGTTTCTTTTTGATCTTTTGATAATTCCGTTTTTAGTTTGTTCAGTAATTGTGCTTGTTCAGGTCATGAATAAAAGGATAAAATCGCAAAATAATCCTTTGTAATATATGTGTACAACTTTCGTGCATCGTTGATCACTTAGATGAGTGCTGTCGTCAAAGTCAACAAGGTCCCGTTTTATCGTAAGTCATAAATATGAACGCTAATAGCCAATCACGCACAGCAGGAAACGATTTAGTCATACGTACATTTGAGTATTCATACATTTTGTTGGCAACGGTTGACTCACGAATTATGTCTCTAGTTAACATAGTGAACATGCCTATTAAAATTTTAATTTGTTGTAGGCATATTTTCAGACATACCACACCGCATTTTATTGGATAACAACCAACCGCGTTGTGTCGCGACTTTTTTTCATCAAATGACACTCATTTTTGATTATGTAAAATATTCCGCGTATCGATCCACCATTACATTGTTCCAATACGAGCACCAGATCGCCCGAAATTAAGAAAAAAAAGTTGAACATTTTTGACACCTCTTTGTGATCTATCTCTCGTTAGAAAACGTCCAACTGAACATTTTGGTTTATCACGAAATACACTGGATCATGGTACACAGAACACAACTTATTCGTTTGACATTCTTTATCGGAAATTAAAAAAAAAAACATGCTTTTCGTCAACCAAATAAGCAAATGTCAAAAAGTTGATATCACACACAAAAATCAACAATCATTTACGCATCAAAGCTATCGATATATTCAAAATCAAATCATTCATAAATTACAAATCATTTTTGGAAGTTCCAACGTACATTTTTTGGACTTTTTATCGATGTCTCACCATATTTGGTCAATCAAAGTCAATAGAGTAGGTCGGTATCGATTAGATACAAACAAATTAACATTTCATGGAGGAGATCAAACATAGTACACGTTGAGTAAATGCTGAAATGACCTATGTATATCTACTTGTTTTAATCTTTGTTTATGGATATTTTTTTTTAAATCCATGAATGATGAATATCTGCTTGACAATGTGACAAAATATGGAAAATGTGTATAATACGATGAAGGTCAACCAAAAAACAGAAATAATTCAATAAAGGAAATATAAATTATTTGAAATTGATGCAAATTGGCAGCTATTTTAACTAACCTTTGATTCCATCTTCAGCGAGATGAAAAAAAGTTGTGCTTTGACATGTGAAAGTTTATGAGTTAATTTAACGTCTCAATTTTAATTTAAACTCGCAATAAAATCATCATCAAATATGTATCTAATCGCAGAAAAACTAATAAAATCAAACGGAATGTTTTGATTGAGAATTTTTTTTGTGCTGAATCGGACCAAGTTTATTGCCAAGGTCATAAATGTCTTCGAATCCGTATAATGTTGTTGATAACATTTTCTTCGTAAGAATACTTGCGACAGCCAGATAAAAAGTTATTCACGTTAATAGTTTGAGTCGTTTGCCACAAACTAACACCTTTTAAATTGAATTAAACGTGTTGGCAAAAAAAAAATGGTTCGAGCAAAATCAACACACAGTCCAAAGGCCAAATGAATACTTAAAAACTATACGTTGTCAGGGACTTTTCCGAGTTTCGCAAAAATCGCAGAAAACGAAATATTCAAGAGAATTTGGGATCAAAATGCTTCAAATTCGAATTTTTACGCGTAAACATTAGGTAATCGATTGTGGGCAGCCAACAAGATAGCCATAAACATTATGTTGTTAGTTTTCGCATACGCGCCCTCTTATCAATTTGATTTTTGATTATACAACATGCAATTAATGCACTTTAATTTGCATTTTATATGTATATTTTGACGAGAGTAAAAAAATGAACCTGACGAAATCCTTAAACATGCAAATATTAATTTAATATCGTGTGTATGTTTTTTTTGCGCACGCGATTTTAGAGCAATATGAAACATAGTAACAAATTAATGAAGAAATTTCAACAGATTGGTGCCGTTGAAGATGATGTCGAGCTGGTCGAATTTAGAGTTTTTTTGTTGTTGAATAGGCCGTATGCCGTCAACAAATTTAATATGCTAATGAAGATCGTAGCAGGTGTTCGTCCAACACTGCTCGACACATCAACGACTTAATAACGAAAGTGAAACCGAAAGTCGTTGACGTCTTCTTCTTTCTTCATATACGTAAAACGGAATCCATACAATGTAATAGATTTTGATGGTGCGAAAACGAAACAAACATAATGCTAAAGAATGTTCAATCGAAAGATTTGAATGTGTGAATTTTAACGCACATGCAAATTGCCCATAAATCTCACAATATTCAATCAATGCAACAAATAAAATTGAAATATCGAATTGAATCAGTTGTATCAATGCATTTCGGAATATAAACAGGGCACTTTGCAAAATTTCGTCTACGTTAGTGCAAATCCTTGGAAACCCAAAAAAATGTGGTTTTTATTAATTAATTCGTCAACTTCGAACTTTTTAGCAAACACGTTGGATTGCATTCCGATCAGTCATTTTGGCTTCAAGTTCACTTTGAACATTGCAACCTAATATAATGAGCCTTCATTCGCACCAGAACTGTACTCCATCAATATTTTAACTTTAACATTCAGATACCTATTAAAATCGTAACGATCTAGTCGCTTTGAAAATGCAATAAAAACCCATAAATTCTCCGGCCTAAGTTTATTTCAACACTATTTCTCAGAAATTGTGAACAAGACAAAGTGAACGCCATCGATAACTCAAGAGCTCAAGAGACACAAGACCTCTTAGTCATTTGAATTTGAAATAAAAGAATCTCAG
The DNA here is from genome assembly GCF_009176525.2 of Contarinia nasturtii. Classification (NCBI taxonomy): domain Eukaryota; kingdom Metazoa; phylum Arthropoda; class Insecta; order Diptera; family Cecidomyiidae; genus Contarinia; species Contarinia nasturtii. The sequence goes on from NW_022197486.1 coordinate 10,357,042, forward strand.
CGTATTTATTTTATTTTTAATTTCATTTGCGCGGATCAAGTTATGTCCAAATAGTTGCAACATAACGAATATTTGTGGCATTCAAAGAATTTCATTTTCAAAAAATGAGAGTGAATTACTTTTCTGAATAAACCATACACACAGTTCTGAATGTAAAATGTCAATGGATTCACATCTCTATAAAATAGGCACATCGTAAATCTCGTTTTTAATGCGTTCCAATTTCAATATCAGAACGAAAAATTTAAATGCATCACTTTAAAATCCATCATAAATATGCAATGCTCAACGGGAGACATTTAAAACAGTAGTTAATAAAACGGTGCTATTATGAATGATGAAGATCGATGATCACGCGTTTGTTGTGTTAAGATTTGTGTTGTCATTTCATTTTTATGTGTGTCTTTTCAGTTTACCATAAGTTATGGCCCATAACTCTGTCCATAGGCATTTAAAACGGTGATATTTGAACGATGAAAAGAAAAAAAAACTCGGTCTTGAGATTGAGAGTGAAAAAATCAATATTGACCAAAGAAAAGAATGCGTTTGTTCAAGGTGTATTTAAATTTAAGTGTGGCGACAATCAAAAAAATCTCTTTGCGTAAAGTGTACACGCATTTCTTTCACTCTCTCTGCTTGACTCTTGAACATTTCTTTCAATGAAGTTTATTTGGAATTTCGCCTTCGTGCCATTCATTCAATCCAATTGATTTAAAATGTTTTGTTGACGAATTCAACAGAAAGCGAAAAAAACAAAATCGTTTATGATGGTTTTATATTTCATCGATATTGCTTCAATTCAGATAAATGCGGAGAATTACATTCGATTTATTAATGATGGATATAATTGTTAGATAAATGAAAATAAAAATGGCGTGTTTTTTTATGTTTCGACATAAAAAAAAAACCATCGATTGATTGCATTTACGCGCTTCTCGTAAATGTGCGTATTTCGTAATCGATTTCGATGGCAGAGAGAACTTTACCGTGGCACGTAGGCTTGAACAAAAACAAAGAAATCGAAAGCAATCATCGAATAACAACGATAAAAAAAGCAATGTTTATTTAATTTATTTTATTATTTTGTTTGAAAACGAGCGCAAGCATGATTTTTTCTGTTCGCGGGCTCTCACTTTGTAATAATATAATAATCGATGATTATTTTTGGTACTTTGGTCCATACATTACAAATCAAAAAGGCCAAAAAAGTCCATTTCCTCTTGAAATAAATCGATTTGAAAGTTTATGTGCACACTCAGCGCCAGCTAAAATCGCCAATAAAAGGCGGTTAATATTTTGTGCAAACATATAATATAGTAAATTGTTTTCAGTTTTCAATGAAGCACATCATGCTTTGAGTGCGTAATATTTGAAATCAACTATATTAAACGGTGGTAATTCAGGTAGAAGATCGGCCAATGAAGCGATTCATTGTTCCATTTGCAGTTCCGTGTATTTAAATTGACATTTTTGCTTTTATGTTCAAAATGTCATTTACACATTGCAGCTTGGGGCAGTTCGATTCTATCAACACAGGGATTATTAGAGTCAAACAATGATGATATATTTTTTTTAATCGTTTGAGATTATCGAATCGTTTGAAGAAGGAAAAAACGGAAGCCTTCATAATATATAATTATCCTTCCGGCTGAGATTAGACAACATCGAATATTTAAGAATTCAAATAAATAATTTGTATAACGGTGTCTTAGCAAGCGTTTAAAAATGATGATATATTATCCATATTTGATGCTCATGGCTATGAATCTTCATTTCATCGTTATAAAAATGCAGAAGACAACGGTGACAAAACGTTAAAAGGTCAACGCCATAAAATATCACACGCAATCATCGTATTATTTAACATTAATTAAATACTTATAACAACACTCATGTGTGTTTAAGGTGATGATGCGCACGCCATTCCACACGAAGAGATTCAACATGACATATGCCATATATAATGCAATTCAAACAATGTCAATCAAATTAGAGGTGTATGGATTCACCTCTGTACGGCATGAACAAAAAATAAAGATGTTTTAAAACACTACCGCATTTTGCTACTGCTACACACACGGAATGAGAGAACAAAAATATTATGCTGACGTGATAAAGCGAGAATAAAATTGATATATGCGCAAAGCGATTGCAATCAATTGTCATCTGATAACGTATATTTGTTTCATTTCTGTCGCTCAATTCATAACCTGAGCACACACCATGATGGCCATAATCGTTTTCGATGTTTTTTTCCATTGTGCTAAAAGTTTTTTTTCCACACACATGCGCTCGACGATATTATCTTCATCATGTAAATGAGCAATACTACAAATACTACGATTGATCATTTTACATTTTGGCTCGATCAAAAATACCGCCGATGTTCTGCCTTCAAACATATGTATGACTACAAAATGTATTTTTCATGATGAAAATTAATCATAAGTCACACGAAATGCATGTAAGTATTATGGGAGATGAATTGGTTTGATGATATCCATCGCTGATGCAACTAAATTTATTTATGTGTTTAATTTCAACGATTTTTAATTGTTGTGATTCATAATTTGCGATTTCAATGAAAACATTTCGAATGGCGTACTTATCTATTTTGAATCCGTATGGAAATTTCGTTTCATTTAAGAAACACATATATCACAATTGATGCTTCTTTGCATTGAACAAACACAGGTTGGATAATTGAATCGTGTTTGTTCTTTGTCGTCCAAAAAAATGTCATATTCTCAACTGAAAACAGGGCGAGTCTCAATTAAAACGGCGTCTACATTTGGTCTATGCCAAAGGTTAAAACCGTTTCAAATATTTGGATCTTACTGTAAATCGTCGACCCGATCGTTTTCACCTTTGTTTATGTCTATCATGATGTGTGTGTGCGCACAGTTGAGTTATTTCTGGACAATGGGTTGAAAGGTATCAACATTGGCATCATCATGCCAAAATAATAGAATCAAGGCAGACGGTGTTTGCTTTAATGTTTCGATGCCGTTTTAACTTTATTTTGATCCATTCTCAGCCAGTCTAATGCGCTTCACTCTCGTCGCACTCGATTTCAAAAAAGAGATTACGAATATTACTCGACAAGCTCATTAGAATATTATACACCATGTCGGATTCAAATCAAAGACACTCTGAATGGTCTGTCAAAATGTGAATGTTGGTCAACATAATTTTCATTTACATACAAACAATAATCTATGTGTCTCGTCTATGCTCATTTTCACACGACTCCACCACAGGTATAATTATTTTAAATCAAGTTCAACTGCACACACTCTGACCTAAAATAATATGAAAAATTATTATTTATGAAACTTTTAAAAGTGAAAAATGAATGTAACTCGTTGCGGAAACTCCTGTGTGAAATATGACAAGAAACCATTGTATTCGAGTTCATTTTGGCGAGATGTAATTGAATATGGAAAATGTGTTGTCATTCGACATTTTCTCGATTTTTATTATGATCAAAAAAAATGGTGACACGGTTTTTGTTACCAAATTGAAAACCAATTTTCTGTCGTATTGATTAGCTTCACAAAATTTAAATATATTTTTTTTTTTTGTATTGAAATTAAAAGAAGCGACGAATCAAAAATGTGTAATGAATAATTTTTAATTCGATTAAAATGTAACCATTTCAAATTGCGCGCTGCGCACATAATTTTCCGACCATTCAGTCGGCGTTCACATGTAAATTAAGAAATTTGATTGTATTTTTATTATATGGTTGTTGGCAAATTAACTGCGACTCGTTTCTCAACTTGGTAATTTTATAATTTGTTATTTTTGGGACACAGAAACGACGATGAGAGATGAGCAAATCATCACCGATGAAGACGAAAAAAAAAGCTTCAACATTCGAAACTCTGGCATTTTCCGTGCAATTCAATTCATTCAGGCCAAAAGCAAAAAAAAAAAACAGTTCACAAGCTATTGTTAAATGCATATGATGACGTTATGTGCGCCCGCTCACAAAATATTTCCATCACAATTTTCATGGTCATTTCAATTCTGCATTCGACACCTGATTTGTTTCATTTTTTTGTATTCTTCATCTTCTAGTTTCTCCAAATTTTTGATGCGATTTTTATTTATGGATATTAACATTTTTACATCTCGCCTGACATTTCTCTATTGTTGTGTGGATTTTTTTTATTAATACAAAATATTTTCTTATTCACCATTCAAATGTTAAATTTTGCATCTTTTCTTCGTATTGCAAATGAAACAAAGATTAAAAAAATAATAATAAATAGTCATAAATTAAGACGAAATTCGGGACTTTTTGCATGCACAAAAGACTCCCATCGCGTTTTTTTCAGTTTAAAAGGTAAAATGCGTATTAATTAGTCATCGTCGGTGTTATTTGAAGACAAAAAGCCAATTTTTTTGAGATTTTATCGAAATGTCACAAGGAATTAATCATTTTGATATGGAAGAAGAGTTTCGAGGCGACAAAATTTGAATAAATGTCTGATTTTGATTGATTGATAAGAATATTGGGTCACATGTCATAATACAGTTATTAATAAGTTACCGTTTCCTACTTTGAAAGAAAAAAAAATGAAGAAAAAAAAAACAACTGTTACTACATTTGACACAGCTGATTTTCTGCATTGATTTTGAACCTGGGCGCAAATCGTATACACAATTTCACATCTCAAACAATTACATTTTTTCTCCAGTTAAGAAATACAGAGTGACGGCGTTACATTTGTCTCTTTGGTCCAACGTAAAATCAATTTTGAGAATGTGCGAGAGTTAATCGCAGCCATATTATACATAATTGAATCGTGTGCGCGAATATTTGCTACAGTCTCTCCCTCACATTTAATTAGCAAATAAAACAATGCAAAATTAATTAGCAAATTATTTTTTGCACTTTTGACGTACAACATTTGATCTATTTCTTTGGTTTTGTTTCGTGCACAGTTTGTTGCGTGGAATTAAATCTTTTGTTTTTGGTGAAGCAAAAAAAACCCATCTTGGAATAAAAGAGAAAAAAATGTGTATGACACGAAAAAATGCGGTCGTTTTAAATACGAATTTCAGATGCATGTGTACAAAATAAGCGTATTGATTTTGAGTGAATTAAATTGAATGAATGTGAAATCAATAGAGAGTGTTAACCGAAGAAATTGATACAAATGAAAATGATGTAAAGATTTAACAGTAAAAGGAAAATTAAAAAACAATGAATTAGAGTTACGATGTCAAGGTCGTGCACGTCTAATCGGTACGAGTGTTATTTTGTTTTTCCCCATCAAGATCGATTCGAGAGTACGCATTGGATTAAATTGTCGTAATACGCACATGCTATATCCGATACACACTCTTCATTAACTATCAATTTACGCAAAACAAAAAAAAACCATTTACCTTACGCTTATGGCGAAAGTACGAACGTTGTGATTAAGTACAAGCAATAGTTGCGTAAACAATTGTTTTCAGTCATTATGGAATGAAGTTCAAGTCGGTCAAGATGTGTATGACATAGGACATTGAACATTCTTGATTCGGTTGTGAATGGTTTTATTCTCTCTCTCTCTTTTTACGATTTTAATTTTCATTGAAACACATACCATACAATTAAGTTGAATTTAATGTATGGATGCCAATGAAATCTGATAGCAATATGAATATGGCGAGTTTAGCACTTGGTGTTGATAAAAAAAATTCAAAAGATGTGTGAGCTCAACATGAGAGGAAAAAGTATCAATTTTCATTGATTTAATTCAATTATCGTCACATTTATCAAATATGTGTCGCAGTCAGAAATACGACACCTCATTTGACACATTCGGTCACAATCCACATCCATCAAATTCTAGATTATTGACGAAAAAAATAGCTTACACCACTCATGAATTTAGAATACTTTCGGTAATGGCCAACGACGGCTTAATTTATCCATCACACCAGAATTTGTGTGTTTCGGCTGTCTTCAATACCGTTTTTCTTCTTCAAATCAATATAAAAAAATGTATGCAAATTAATTCATTGCTTCACCGTGTTATTATCAATCGATTCAGTCATATTAGCCTTAAAGTGCGATTAGGCCTAAACTATTTTGATTAATGGACGCGCATAATTTAAGGTTAAAATCTTCAACGCAAAACAATAAATTTTAAATTAAAACTTTTCCACAGTTCAAGATGAACGTGTGTGTGTACGTTTGATTGTGGTGTGATTCGCCGACATTGCGAAAAAAAAAAACTATATTCAAAGCCAAGAAAATAATAATACTCATCAATGGAACGACTTTGCTAGAAGATGCTCAAAATTGAATGTTTATATATCGCGACATCAAGTTTCAAAAATGACCACAACGGCGACCCCACATAAATTATCCAAATTATTATTTTTGCCAAACCGAAATCGATAAATGTGAATACTCAAGTATTTAATTAAATCGCATTCATAAAAGTGACTATTCGATCATCACGACAAATCTCCCACAAGAATTTCTTGATATTTTTTTTATTTTTGTTAAATATGATCGTCGTCAAACTATGATTTTTATTTATGTATACGAGTGAGTGCAGTAAGTAAATAAGCATTTTGAATACATTTTAATTTCGATGAAATGAAGGCAACACAGAGAAAATTACTGGCATTACCGTTTTACATATCACAGAATGTCCTTGAAAATAAAACCACACTATAAACCGACATTTCTGAATCATGTGAACCACACACGGACACCACTTCTACCCAAATTTATATGCATGTTGATTTTAACCGGTAAATATAATATTCGACATATACAGAGAGAAATATTTTTTATCTCAATGGCAAATTATTTATCTTTGAGCGAATAATAACAATATTATATACCCAATGGCTGATATCATAATTTCGATTTCATATCCGTGAACCAGAACAAAGAGATTCTTTTTTCGTAATTTGTGAACAAATGTTTTCTCTGTTATTGTCGCTTGCTTATCCTTTCTTTGTTGTTGCTGACATAATATCAAAAATAATGAAATCCGGAATCAATGAATTACACATTCTTGACAATAAATTAGTCGATTTTATGAGCGATGATTCATCACCGATGAATGACTGTTGAATATATAAAAAATGTGTTCCTTAAATTGAAACATACTTTTTTTTTTTGCTAAAAAGCAATACTTTTACTAAGAATGGTTTGTTTGTGCAGTTTACAATAAAATTAAATCATGTTGAGCTATTTTAAGGGAAATATATTTTTAAACACATAGGTTGGTCTAGATTTCATTTGATGCGCTTTTGATGGCTTTTAAATCCATCTATATTCTGCATTTCGTCAAAATGAATATAAAAATGTAATATTTAAATGCACAAATTTATGAGTTCCTTTACTTAAGTCACAATTTGGTACTTCAAGTATGAATAATAAGGTATGACTTACAAGACACGAAAAAATGCCATAAAATTAGTATATGAGATTTGTTGTATTTCAAATGTCGGTTTTTCTATAACTCGATAAATATTGTTTTTTTTTTTTTCATTTAAACACAATTTTTTTTTAAATAAATTTCTTTGGCGTTTAATGGATAATCATTTGAATTTGAATCGTTTTGTCCATTCCAAGCGACTTTTATTTCAAATAAAGTCGCCAGACTTTATTTTGATGGCAAAAACGATCTTATGAGAAAAAGGAGCCAGTTTACTTGCCATTTGTGTTTAACTGGCTATAATAGCCATTTTAGCCAAGTTTATAAATCATAACATATCCATTTTTATGGCTCTAGACAAATAATTGCACCTCATAACAAACAACAGATATAAAAACGCCTTTTATGTTTGGTGCACCATCGCATATTTATTATTTTAAATGTGTTTTCACAATAAGAATTAGAGTCAAATGTCTGCTTTAAAATGTATCGGCAAAATATGAACTTAAGACGAAAAGTGATGAAATAAGTAGTTTTTGGTTTATCTACTGCATTTCGTCCATTGCTTCTTCATTTTCCATAGCATCGCCATCGAATTCTGCAGTACTTTCCTCTTTTTTATCGTCCGGTTTTTCATAGACTGGTTGCATTGGAGATACAACGACTCCATCCCAAATGGACATTTCACGAGCAATGCTGGTGTTACCTTCAAGGCCCAAGATATGCTTGTAACCACCGTGAACGAGTACACGTAGTAGAGTCTGTTCGAAAAAGAAAATAAACCATTTAAAATGTCATTGAAAATGTGTTTTATTTTTAAAAAATGCTTTAAAAGCGGCTGAAAATATCATACCTGAGCCGTCATACAACAAATGTCTTGTTGTTCGAGTGATAAGCTTGTGAATACGCGTGAATGGTTCTTTTCACATGGATCCAAAATGCCAGCAGAATCGGGTAAGAATAAACCGGCGGCGAGAAGTTGAAAAACGCGTCGGAACGCAATATTGATGGCAAGAGCCTGACGACTTGGATTGTTCATTATCGCAAAATGTGCTAATAAATCAATCATCCATGTATTCAATGGATGGAATCCTTCAAATCGATTGGCCAAATCGCGCAAAATACGAATTAGTACTTTTATCGATGAATGGTGTGCATTCTCTTCAAACCAGCGACTGTGACGAATGGCTGCCAAATGGCTTTGCATTTCTTTTGCATCCAGATGCGTTTCGGGTTCCAATTTGCGAATATTTTGCGGTAATGTTGTTATCAAAATGCGTACACGAGCATGCACATTGAAAACGTCAAAACCTTTTTCATTATTTTCAATGGTTAATGCATCGGCTTTGGTGACCACTTCGGTTTTCATGGCATTTTTCAGCTCTTCATCAACTTTTTTGGCCAATGCTTCGCACGCCTCTTTTGTCGGTAATGTCTTTAAAATAACCACGATGTCAGCAACATTATGACCAGCTAACATTGTTCCTTTTTTATACGATCCAACCTGGCGCACTTCTTCCAGTTGCTATTTTTTTTTTAAATACAAAGAATTTGGTAAGATTTTCATCAACATGGAATCGAATTTTAAATACTTACACAAGTGTTAAAATCACCGGGAGCAATGACCAAATTATCCAAAATACTTTGTACTTTTGTCACCAAATTTGAGATCGCTGTTTGTTCCTGAGCACTGGGTGTTAGGTCTTGATTACGTTTCAATAATGCCTGCAAATAAAAGACAGTGAATATTGTGCTCTTTTTCTTTAAAAAATGAATATTTGCATTAAAAATATTTAAACAACTTACATTGGTCAAATCGTTGTCATCAGATGTTGGTGTGGCATCTTTTTGGAATGCCAAATCAAATCGAGCCAAATCGAATGGTGGTCTTGGTAAAAATGCCTTTCTGAATGTCGCTCTTGGACCACGTAAATGATCACGACGTGCACGAATATTTCCACGGACCATTTTTATTTTACGAATTTTTCACCGTTTCGATGTGATAAAATCAATATATCAATTAATTTATGTTCTTATTGTTGAAATTAGAAGCAATAGAAAAATCCGGTCACACAATTAAGATGTTTACCGTATTGTCAAATGTAGTATCGAATACTATCATGGCTGTCAAAATAAATCGATAAACGTACAGCGACACCAGTATTCAATTTTGCTTCACTGCGCATCTGTCACACATGGAACAGTGGCGCCACATTCAAATTTCATTCAAAACGCAAAATTTTGCTATAATACAAAGTGTCTGGTACAAAGTTCTACTAATGACATACATGCTGTCTACAAGCATTTAAATTATGACTATAAACAGTTTGTCTGAGTTAAACTATATTTTTTAACTACATACATTATTCAGTGATCTGAACTCACCCGCTTCACATCAGCCTTCGCTAAGGAAATACTTTGCCATAAAAAACTCTCATTTCACCAGTTATTGATTTCAAAAAATTTAAAAAGTGTATAAAAACCGATAAACTTTTCAAAACGCTCATTTATAATCGTGATTGAACAGTGAAAAGAAAAGCTTAAATTAAATTTTAAACCAATTAAAATCGATTTGGATTTAGCAGACGTCGGAATTTAAAGAAAAGAATTGAAGATGAATACACCATCGACTTTACCACAAACTATTTTAACCACTCTCAACGATGATTGTCTTGAAGCAGTTTGTCGCCGCATTGGAACATTGAAGGATTTAGTGAACATTGGTTTGGTGCATCCACAGTTCAAAGAAAGCGCAATACGTGGTTTTCCGAATCGATTCAAATCCATCGAATTATTTGCACATGAAACCGATTCATTTTGTATGTCCAACTTTGAACGAGTCGAACATGTTATAAAAGTATTTGGACCAATGTTTGAAGAGCTTAACTTCATATCGACACTGAATCAAAAGCGTACCGACTACATATTTCAATTAATATCCAAGTATTGCGGAAAAGGGCTGAAGAAACTAACGATTCGATGCAATGTCGATATGAAATGTACAATTCCAAATTTTGAAAAAACCGAGAAATTTGAATCATTGGAAATATTGGAACTATTCAATGCCACACCACGAAACTTGAAAGTTAATTCAAATCTAAAACAATTGAATGTTAATCTTGAACCGATACCATGTGGATCGAAATATGTACTCGAGTTATCGGAGGAGGAACTTATCAAGTACGATAATGCCGTCTATAATTCGGTCTTAACAAATGAGACATTTTTCCAATTTTTGGCTACGGTTCCACAACTCGAATGCTTAACATTGGTTGGGATGCAATTTGAATCGTCATTTTACCCACTCATTTCGAACTGTGTGCCAAATCTAAAAAAACTAAATGTTAAGCCTCCATGTGTTAATTATCCGACAAAACGTAAATTAAAGGAACACATGAACCACTTGAGCAAACTCTCCGATTTGGAGTCCTTTTATTTTGGAACAATTTCTTGTGCAACAACACTGCAAATCATTTTGGATACGTTTGCTAAAAATAATCTACACATTGAAGACGTACGAATTTTAATTGAACGTTGGGAGGATTCTTGCGACATGGTTCTTTCCAAATCGGAAAAATGCTTGTATTTTTCAGCACCCGATATGAGATTCGTTAATATTGTATTAATAAATGTGCTTCGACGTCAAAGAACATTGAGAAATGTTCAAATTGTAAGAAGTAAAAAACGTATTGAGCTCACAGAACTTGCAACGATTTTGGTCTATTGTAGAGGTATTTCAAAATTATCATGTAATATTAAGTTATATAACATCGCATTAAATTGCTACAATGAAATATTAAATCTGGCCAAAGAAAAGGACGTTAGCGTCGAAATTCGGTCACCGGGTACTGTACTCGAGGTTCCAAGACTTACGTTATTTGAGAATTGGGATCATTTAAAAATTGCCATTTAGTGCCTTGCTTGATGCGAAAATCAAAATGTTCCTAATTTAAATTCAAACATCAAACGATCACTGTTATATGGAAGCGATTCTGTTTTTATTTCTATTTTTTTGCTCATACAACACGTTTTATGAGCCGTTGAAAAACAAAAATCCTTTCGAAATATTTAAGATATAAGCTAAGATGAAGAAAAAAAAAAATGAAGAAAATACAAGAAAAAGAAAAAAAAACTAAAATATGAACATATTCTTGTTAACTTGGTAACTTGGTTGCAGTTTGGCATCCAAAGTAATATTTTGAGAAATTGTTCATGTTGTACTTTTATTATTGTAATTTTTTTTTACATTATCATCCATTCTTTTACATTATCATTTATGGTTTTATTTCTAGAATTATTTTAATTTTGTTCCTTACTTGACTTTCAATTTTTTATGTATTTATCTATAGGGCATAGTTGTAATAATTCTTAAGAAAAACGAAAGAAAATCCTTACAAAAAAAATCGACCTTTGTTTTATTTAGTTTATTACTTTGTTCTAGCATTCAATACACCGTACCGAAACGTTTAGGTAAAGAAAATTAACATATTTCTTTATGGCTTCTTTAAAACAATCGCTTTTTTGTGTATATAAACGTGCACTTTGAACGAATATACCTGTGAAGAGGATGAATTCTTCAATTTGTACCGAAAAGAATCTTCTTTGTTTGTGCACAATTTCACATTCATAGAGAAATGCAAACAGATTTACTGCTTAAATATCTTTGTCTCATCCATTTTGTGCATTTCTCTCTCCAACGCTTCCTTCTTAACTTTCGTATTTCGCGCACTAAAGGCAACGAAGTAAAAAACACTCTCTATTGTGAATAATGAATGTCAGCCAACTTTGACATTTCAAATACATGCACACACACAACACAGACTCCATGAGCCATAAATTACGTGCTGTGAAAATGAATTAAAGTAAATATTGAATTTGATTTTGCACAAAATCTTTTCCAAATGCATCCGAATAATATGAAAATTATTTTTAAAACAATACGACATCGCACACAAAATTAGTTACGAGCAAAAATTTCGTTTCTAACCTCAAAAACTACGATTTATTTCGTAAACAAATGAAAATATGAACAATACCATTGGATTGGATTATTTGCAAGAGGCAATCATCTTGGGCATTGATGTAATCATATTTGGACTGTGCCTCAAAGGCTACCACAGCCACAAAAATACGATCAAAGCATTGAAGGTAAATATTTCTGGATTTTTATTTAAAATTTCAAGTTGATTTTATGGTCTATTACATGTTATAGGATGCACCTCAATTGAACATTGATAAAGACCTCAGTAGCTATGTTGGATCACACCAGGATAAAAAAATTCCGTATGCCATTGTTCGTGGCACCGTCCAACCGATTGGAACGCCATTGCTTAGCATTATGTCACCATCGGTTACTGGCGTACTTCAAGTTATCAAAGTCAAGTGAGTTTTCAACTTCGAAACGCAAAACCCATCGAAAATTCGTTGATAAAATAATTGGAATGCTATTTTCAGTGAACATCGGATAACCAGGGGGTTTGCTGGATTTTGGACGGAAAATCGAAAACTCTTCCATATATCATCCAGCGAAGTGCCATTTAAATTGACCAACAAAGACGTTGGCATCGAAATTATCGATCCATTATCAGCTGACATTTTAGGTACATTGACGGCACGTTGTGTATTGAAGTAAACACGATTTGTATTGATAACAAATTAATAGTTAATTAATTTTTTTTTTCATTTAGATTTGGACATCATTCATGATAGCTATGAACCATCGTCGTTGTCATTTTTCGATCATATATTTGGTTTCTTCTCGGGCATTCGACAACGTGGACTGCAAACAACAGAAGAAATTCTTCGAGATGGCAGTTTCATAACGGCTGTCGGTGAATTGGAACTCGATGGAAATAATTTAAAATTACAAGAATCGAATATTGGACCAATGTTCTTGACAACAGCAACAAAAAGTTCATTAATTCGCCGCTTCGAACAGGCCAAAAATGGAATGTTGTAAGTGAACAATTCATTTTAAAAAAAACACACACATTTTTTCTAATTTTACTAATTTGATATTTTATAAAAATGTTAGATCAAAAGTTATCATATGCGGAACGATTGCTGGCATTCTGACCGCTATAATTATCAGAAAAATCTATTTACGTAAGAAACAAGAACGAATTGAACGAAAATTGAAGGAATCGTTGGAGAAATCACGCCGTGAACGAAGACAACAATCACGACCCCGACCAGTTGAATTGAGAGATGACGAGAAATGCGTTGTTTGCGTTGAAAATCCAAAAGAAGTGAGTTTTAAAATATTATTTAAAGTCGAGAAAAAAACAATAGGCAGACATTATAATGTGATATTTTCAGCCAGATGAATCAGCTCAGCCAGATATCGTCAGCAGCTGAAATTGAGTGGAAACAATAGAAGTGATTGTTATGGTTATAATTACACTTACATTGCTATAATCACTATAACAATCACTTTTATTGTTTTCACTCCATTTCAGCTCCTGACGATATCTGGCTGAGCTGATTCATCTGGCTGAAAGTATCTCTTTATAATGTCTGACAATAAGATTTAAAAAAAATATTTTTACTTAAATTAAATTTGTCATGTATATTTTCTTTGTAGGTAATTTGTTTGCCATGCGGACATGTATGCCTTTGTGAAGATTGTTCGGCGAAGATAAAAATCAGTTGTCCAGTGTGCCGAGCTAAAATTGATAATAAATCGGCTGCATTTATTTCGTGAATTTGTAGATACCTTCCCTTAGTTGAAATGTCATAACGAAAAAAATGTCTCAAATGAATTTGTTTTGGAAAAAGTGATTAAAAACTAAAGGTCACAGTTACCATATTTTGAAGTAGTAATGTAAATCCGGTAGAAGTACATGGTTTTTATGAATAACCTATTTGCTTTTGAGCATTATCGCAATTTATTTTCGCAATGAAAAAGAAAATAAAATATTTTCGAAAAATAAAACATTTTTAACGTATTTTTTATTTTCCTAACCGATTCAAACTCAATGCTACATTCCATTAGCTGCCACATTTTCACAATTGGTTTGCATCCAATTATCTGGCCATTCAATCTGATTCGCGCATTTTGGATCAATTAAAAGATAGCGGCCACAAACCATTCCATTCGCTATTAATCTGTGGTGGATTGCGCAAGAATCAATTGTTTGTGGAAACACATGCAGAAGCGTGTGTAATGCTCGTATTGATACCGGATGAAGGTGAAATGGTCCTTGTTATGATCAACAACATGCATTTATTACATATCTTTTACTTGAATTTGAACTCACGAAAAACTGAATCTGACATTAGTTTCGCGTTACACATAACTTTTGACACACTTTTTATACAAAAATTACTTACAATGGGAATTTTATGATGGAATCAATGCTTGTATGATATCGTAACGACGTGAAACTTGGCACAGGGTATTTTTTGACAAAAAGCCCACATTCTGGAAGTTTGAAAAAAATCCAAAATTTTGTTCGGGAGATACTCCTAATATGCACTGAAATGTCTTCAAACTCTCGCAATGTGATTTATGTGTGATAAAAATAACCTGTGCAAAGTTTCAGCTCATTACGATATCATACAGGCATGGCTTCTATACAAAAATCGATTTTTTTCAAAATGTTTGTATGAAAAGTGTGTCGAAAATTATTTGTATCGCAAAACTAATATCAGATTCGGTTTTCTCGTACCCAAAAACCCCCCAATACATATTTTTGAGTGTTTAAGAATACATTAAATACGACTTTTGGAAGAAAAATTGAATTTTTGCCATGGATGCCCATGGGCTTCACACCAGACATGACACTTCACTGTATCAACCAAAGTCGCTCAAAATCTAATGGTTTCTATTCCTTGGCACCCCCAATCATCCTGTGAAGTCAGATTTTGAAGTTAAGCAAAATGAGCGATACAGGTCCGAAATCAACTGATTTACCAGCGGCTCAAGGAATGAGTACACCAATGATAGGAACCGCTTCAAGCCAAACAAGCGATACAGATTCAAGTGCTAATAATAGTAAGAAAAAAAAACCACATTTAAACTTCTAAAATAAGTACAAACGTTAATTTTGATTTTATTTAGCACCGACACGAAGATTTACAAAAAAAAACGAAAGCCAATTCACCAACTGTGGCAATGGAACATTTGTCTAAGGCTGTCGGTTCTTTTAGTGGCTCTATGAATATATATATGACGTATGTTGACTATATGACTCACCAATTGCCTCGTATTATATGTTTCTTATGAAAAAAAATATTTATTCTTTTAAAAAATAGTGCAAATGAAGACAATCTGGATGCCAAAAAGAAATTGAAAAATATTCAATTTTCACTCAAGCGGCAAATAAATTTGCTGATGCTTAGCAACAATGAAATCAACGAAATGCTCAATAAATATTCTGCAGGTGATTTAGACGATATACAATACGATGATCTATGATTTATTTTCATAGTTTCAATCATATCAAGATGAAATTGTTTGCAAGGAAATCATTTTTTTTACATTTTTCAGTGAATCGTTTTTGTGGATCAACCTTGACAACCAATGATTGGGCTAATTTTGACTCATATTCCTAATATTTATATTTTTATTCGTGGCTTTTAAATAATATCGATTTTGATTTTTTTTTTTAGATCAAAACCAGAAAAATTCAAGCCAAAGTAATGTCCCGAAGGACGCGAATATCCATTGAAACGTTGTCATACCGCATACTCACAGCTGGAAATCGAAACAAACAAAAAAATTCATTATTTTTTCATATGAGCAGTGTGAGTGCATTTGGAAAGTATAGAATGTCTGATCGTTACAGTATTTGCACTTCAATCCAAATCGTATTGATGCCGCTCCCAATCGAGTATCACTTGCGTTGTATATTGACAATGTATTTGAACGCGACTCGATTTAAGAAGCGCCATCTCTTTCACGCCAGGTTCTAA
>NW_022197486.1:10393357-10445974 GCF_009176525.2 Contarinia nasturtii
CTGTGTTATATATGTTTTTAAAAAAAATTATGGAGCAACCCTCGTATTTTTATTCGTGGCTTTTAAATAATATCGATTTTGATTTTTTTTAGATCAAAACCAGACAGATCCAAGCCAATCCTAGAAGGACGCGAATATCCATTGAAACGTTGTCATACCGCATACTCACAATGCTCTTTGCCATTGCTCAAACGAAAAATCATCAGTTGCTCACCGTTAACCACGTCAAATATAATAAGAAACTACAGTGTTGTTACGTATTTAATAAAAATGAACATTTTGTTAGAAGCGAATGAAGAAAATGTACAGTTTATCGTCTTGTTTTTTTTTTTTGTATAATTAATTTGGTGGCAAATCCAAATCGATGTGTATAGCTGCTAGAATGTATTTTCACAGTGGATCAGCTAGTTCTTTGGTGAAACAGTTATCAACTTATGTGGTGTCACTGGCGAAATCTGTAATAAAAATCAAAATTAAAATGTTAATAGCATATATTAAATGCATGCAATGTTTTGATGCTGTTTTTAAAAAAAATGTTACCCAAAGTGGTTGATTTGCCATAAAATTCGTTTCATCGTCCATAATCGATCGATGATTAGTTTGTTGATCGATATAAATGAGAGTGTCTTTGCTGCATGAACTCACCCCTCTGACCATTGCAAGTGTTGTATCATTTGCGGTCACACTAATTAGCTTTGCTTTATCTGATGACGTTGAATTCCGATGATGTCCCAGCGATGTAGATAGTGAATGTCGCAAATGAGCATTTCGTTCGCTGGATAATAGTTCATTAAAATTGAGACTGCCTCGGCTCAAAATCGGCGTATATGTATGAATGGTATTATGATGATTTTCAAATGGCCATAATGATCGTTGTGTCGGAAATGACATGCTTAGCGCACCTTCACATTTTTTCACTGTCGAACTGCGTAGCTCAACTTCAATGTCAATATCATTTTCAATTGAAGCAATGCCATTTGATTTTTTATCCTCAATTTTAATTGGAGCCGATTTAATCTCTTCTTCGTCTATAGTTTCGATTTTATCGGTGATATCAGTGGCTACAATAACATTTTCTGAATCGCTTGTGCTTGCAATTGAAGGTTCCACTTCGGTTAGCTTTTCCGTTTCAATTGTTTCAACATCGACAATTTCATCCTCGTTCGTTGGTTCCACTTTAACTGGTACATCAATTGCCGATACAATTGATGGCGAACATTCAATGCCATTTGATTCTTCTGGTATCACCGTCTCTTTTACAATTTCGATAATTTTTTTCTTCTCCTCCACATTCTCATCCCTTTGAATTTCTTTATTTAAATGTGTTGCAATTGATTCGATCACCTGTTTTTCCGATGTTTCTGACAATTTGTCCATTTCATCTTTTGTTGTGTCTGCACTGATGATCGTCGTACTTAATGAGCTTGGATTGATTGGTATCGGCATTTTTGATAGCCAATGCTCACTCGAACTAGAGCTTGAGCCAGAACATTCGGCCGAATCAATTTTTTGACGTTGATAGAATAAAATGTAAGCCTCATTATTTACAATCTCTTCTTGTACACGATCACCTGACACCACACTCACACGCTGATCATCAAATTTATACCATTGATGATCGTATGGATTTTTACATGCGGCTGTATAATGACCGGTTTCAAGTGTATCACCCTGAAAAAAATAAATAAAAACAATTAATTGATTAATTACGTTTTCTTTTTGACGAATTTTAAATATTTGCTCACCTGATGATAGCAAACTGCATACAAATCGTATCGATTGTCTTTCAAATCATTGTTTAAATCTTTTCGTTTAAGCTTACGCCACGGGCTCCAATTGTCTTCAGTCGTAAAATCTTTTGTATTATTTGTATTGGTGGTATCACGTGCCAAATGTGGCGACATATCAAAGTTGGTCAATGGAAATTGTACAGTGGTTGTTAATTTGGCGGATTGTGGACCTTTGGTGTGTTGCTGTCGAAATCGCTTGAAATGAATCACAAGTATATCGGGTAGTGACCATAGACCAAGCGTTTTTACAACTGGCAAGTATTTTTGGCAATGTGGACAACGCCATGCATCTTCGGTGCTCAATGTTTCCGCTTTTGTATAAAAGAGAGAAAAAGAAAATTATGAAAATTATGAAAATTAATCAATGAATAACAACAACAACAGCATCGCCTTCAACACAAATACAACGAGAGCGGTTGATGCGGTCGTGCACGGAAGCTGTCACATTGTAATAATATAAATTATTACCTTTTGTATAATGCTCCAAACATTGTTCCAGCGTAAGTGTTGTGTCTCCTTTGATTTTATTCTATTTGAAATGAATACAAATGGTAAATGTTATTAGACACAATTTTTTCCTCCTTTAAAACAAAATTCGATTGAGAAAAATCTTATAAATCTAAAAGAGGCCAAAAATTTCTCCTGCATTCTTATCTGAAGCGCACATTTAATATCGGTCACATTTCCGGTGGATACGTTTTTTTTTTAAACAACGGCTCATTTATGCCAATAAAGGTCCAATAAATTTAACATGTGCGGCGACGGAAACTCTTTTCTTTTTACAACGGATATTTCATACCTGAAGTTGAGACACACTTTCGTGTTCGACAAATGCATCGCTCGTATCACAGAAGAATTCGTCTGGTTCGTTCCATTCTAGCAGTAATTTTACATGTTGAGGACCAGCATCAACTGGTAATACTGATAATGCTAAATCAATCATTTCGGTGAAGAGAGGATGTTCAACCTAACGAACGATATAATATTCATTAGTTTCCAATGGAAAATTCAATGATATTCCAAAAATGAAATGCTTACATTTGGTTCAATGTAGGTGTCTGGATCGGCTGATGGATCTTGCAGTCGAATTTTAAACATGTCAATAATTGGTGTGGCATAAGTGAAAACGTCCGTTTTTAAAATTGCACGTATCTCTTTCAACAAAGTTTTTTGTAATTCGGTATATGAAATATCACGATTAACTTGAACACAAAACGGTGTGCTGAAGCGTTGCACATCATTGTCTTTGGGTGACAAACGTTTGACATTTGTCAATATGAGTGTTAATTTGGTCGTTGTATCGTCGTTTGTTGCACTGGCACTATTGGTTGTAAAGGCGGTGGTGGTGATAGTGGTGGCGGTGTTCGTGCTGCTGCTGATAGTAGTCGTAGCTATTGTTGATGATTTGTTGGCTTTGGTGGTGCCACCGTCGTCATCGACCGTCTCAATACAATAAATTGAATCATCTGGTGTAAGCATTGAAATGGGTTGTGAATCGCAAAAAACTCGCACAAAACCAGTTTCTTGAATTTCCATCAACACCATTCGATCCAATGGAATGCCGGTATCGGCTTGTAATTGTTCGCGTAACGCAACGATCGGTGATCCCATCGGTACGCTTAGGCCAAGTTTTACTTGTCGCGGATGTTGTTTTGCGTATAATACCGTTACAAATACAAATTGTTGTGCCAACTGTGGGAGTTGCACGGAAATGCAATGGAATGGATCGAATGTATTACTTTGCTTGTGACATCGAGGACACGCCAACGATGAACGGAACTGGGCCTGAAAAACAGCTTGCACAAACGAATTATTGCAACGTATATGATTAGCCAATGTTTCGGCAGCGATTACTTCATCCGGACGACCATAGCTATTCTGTTTACAAATGAGACACGTATATAAAATGAAATGCTGGATGCAATCTATTATTCAACAGAAGCAAATAGAGTGTTTGGCAAATGAAATGAAAAATAAACGAGCAAAGGAACTAGAATTTATGAACAGGACTAGTGAAAAGTGTTAAATTAATTCCATTGTTCCAATTCAGTATACAATGCTCGTTGAATATCTTGTTCTCTTTAGTGTCATTGACTTCACTTGAATCAATCGGTTGTTGTCCGATATTTACCTCCTGTATTGTACACCACATTATTTGTACTAAATACACTACTTATTAAATTCCGTGTGTGCGTGTGCTTGTCCGCTTATTTGCTGCTCTTGCTACCATGTCAATATGCAAGTTAGTTTTGCAATTCAATTGAATTAATTCAAAAATGTGTTTACACAAAAACTTCGTCGTCTTTTCATTTTCATTCAAAATACTGTTATGAATTGAATGAGCACGATTCTTAAGTGTACCAATAACCTCATCGTCGACAACGACCGACGACTGACCGAACCCTGTTTCGTTTTTTGCCAATTTCAATTATGCATTTTTTTTATGAGCAAGTTTTGTTGATTTATTGAGAAGTAGTCGGCTCTTAAGAGAATACAATTGTATATATGTATTTTTTTTTTTCATCATCATCTCATATCTAGTGCTTATATTATGATCAAAACATTGTTTAAATGGTAATTATTTAATTGGCGTCTGCGCACATATTGTATTTTTGTTAAGTGAAATATATGAAATGTTTAACAAATTCCAATGGCAGTTAGTCATCAGTCAAACGGCTCAAACTGAATTAACTATACAAACATTTGATTCAATTGGACAGATGATTGACATTTTGACACAGAAAACCAGACAATATATTTAGCTGCCGTCATCTGGATATTTCAGCTCATCTGGATGCCGTCAGCAGATGATGCGAAGTGAAAACAATAGAAGTGATTGTTATAGTAATACCAGTATATAACAAGCTTATACACCTATAACAATCACTTCTATTGTTTTCACTTCGTATCATCTGCTGACGATATCCAGATGACGGCAGCTAAATATATTGTCTGCAGAAAACAAATGCAAATGTTTGAGAGGGATAGAAAGAAAGATTGAGCACGAAAAATGGAAAAGAGAGAATAAAAAAACAGCGAAAAAAAGAGACAGCAAATTAAAGCGATATGCTTCAAAACCAGCATATCGACGAAAAAAAATATATGCTCCATGCATTTACTAATTAAACTATAACAAAATTAATCATTGGTCTTTATTAGTTCAATGCATGCCGGAAGGGGTACATATATTATATGGACTTTCTTAATGTGCACACGCACACAATCCACATCCAAGTTTAGCAATTCAATGTGTATGATTGTATATTGCCATCATTGTAAAAATATATCTCCCTCACACTGCGTGTGTCAATGTGTTTTTTGCTGAACTTTTTTTTGAAATCAAATTGCCGGCAAACTCGAGATAATGCGAATGAACAAGAGAAATTAATCACATTTTCTCGGATTATGTGACCTTAAACTATACTATTTAATTGGTGTAATAAACATCTCGTTTTCGGTTCAAATTTGTACCGTCAATTATAATTCATGTTATAATTAGAATATGTAAGGCATTGTGTGTGCCAGTTTTTTTTTTTTTTTTTTTTGAAATGGTACTATTTGTGGTTGTGTTTCTCTTTAACTCGTTTACTTACCTTGATAGGTTTGTATTTTCGCTTGGAAGCCGTATTTAGATCCTCGTGCACTTTGTCCAATAGCCAAAATAGAAACTCTTGAGCATCGTGTTGCGTTGAACTACGAAATTGTGTGCCATAACGATCGACAACTGCCTTAAAACTGGTGCTATAGTCTGCCTCATTTTTGCATGCCCACAAGGCCTTCAGCACCAAAGCCAATTGTTCGGTTAGTTCGCCCTTTGTACCGAACTTTCGAGAATTGATCTTGTTGCGACGCTTCAAATCAGCCTAAGAAATATGAATGACAAATTTATGGTATTTTATTCATTGAACGTGTTTTTTTTATGCATTTTAAATTCAAATGTCATAGGAATGGTTTTGACATTGTTACCACCCATCATACCTTGTACTGATCGAGGACAAAATATTCGGCCAATATATCGGTGTGTGACAAACATTGTAGCACCTATTATAGTGTTAAGAAATGATTCAAAATAAATTGCAAAGTCAATTCTGTGTTTGTTTCATTAATTATCTCACCGCATTCATAAAGCATGTATTTCCGTGATTCTGTAAACCAATAACCTAGAGATAATGAGAAGAAAAAAATGGAATTAATGGAAATTAATCAACATGTAATGGAATGTAATGGAAGAGAATGGAATATGAATCGAATGAATGGATCAGGAATTGTTGAGTAATGGAATAGTAATTTTTAAGTAAGTATGCCTTGGTACTTACGCCCGGCACACGATCCGGTGGCCATGCATGTCGATTCAACGGTGGAACACGTCCATTTGTGTTTGTTGTATTGGTCGTCGTCTGTTTGGCCTACAATGTGAAGAGAGGTTAAAAGAAAATATGAAACATTAAATTAGAGAGCACAAAAAACAATGACAATGTTGAGCGACTTTTATTTGACAAAGTATAAATTTAGTTTATTATTTGTTCAGATTGTTTCATTCATTTTTATTGTTGTTGCTCGTTTTTTGTTTTCTTTATTTTTTCGCATCCTTTTTTTATTGAGCACGAAATTGGCACAGATTGGCTTATTTGGAATAATGTTATCATCGTAATCGACAAGAGGGTGCTTATGCAATTTTATGGCCCAAGTGCATTAAAGTCGACGGCGCGAAAACACGGAATGAGAAAAAAGTTTGAGAGCGTAAGAAAAAAAAAGAGAGTACATCGTAGAGAATGTGCAAGATTCACTTTTTGCTGAATTCCACAAAAATCCTGTGCCAAAATGTGTGGTGAATGCAAGTACAATATCCGTACATTTCCATACCATAAAAAGTATACATATATTTTTGAGTTTTTTCAAGCGAAAGAACTTTGTTGGCGCCAGTTCATTTAATTCCTTCAAGACCGAAAAGAAAGTGAAGAAGAAAGATATGCCATTTATTTGTACGTTTGCAATATTGGATTGTGAGCAAATAGAATTGAATATCAGATGCTTGAGAGAGTACGATAAAAAAAAACTAGAGATATACATAAAAACACCAGCAATCCTTCAAAATTTGTCGGTTTTCAAATGAACAAACCTTATCACCATCAGTTCTTAATAATAACTGTTTATGTCCCATATGTTTACAAAGTGTGTAAAAGAGAAAGAGAGAGAGAGAAGGGTAAAGAGATAATTCAATGAGATCTACCAGATTAACTGTGAAGTGATCACACAAAATTGGAACAAGCCGAACAGAACAAATACACATTTCGCACGATTCGAAGATGAACAAAAGTTTTGCTCACCCTTTCAATTCTATTTTGCACTTTTGCTTGTTGTTGTTCCAACATATTTTTTACGTTCCTGTTCATTTTCTTCCTGTTTGCCTCTTGCACTGGATTTTCATTCTCTCCGTATCTTCTTCCATCTATTTCTATCTGACTCTGTTTCCCGAATTGTTTTGTATCATGAAATACCAAACCATATTATTTGCTACTTGACACGCTTATGCTTACAATTTGTCGGTGCATGTTCTTTTTCTTTCATATTCTCTCTCTCTCTCTTTTGCTCATTCACCACCTCTTTGATCTCTATCTGAAAATTTCCTCGATTTTGGCAAAACACACTGAATGATAATCTGAAGTGCAGTGAACTTGAGAAAATAAACAGATTGTATAAATCTATCTTTTTCCGAACTTTTTTCGGACCCCACACTCGAATGCAGCTGCTCTTATAATCCTGCGTGTCTCTTTCTCTCATCAAGCATAATATGAAGTTCAAAAACTTTTTCTATGCATTCAATGGTGAAATAGTTTTGGAATTTGTTCATTTAAACCAATAATTGCCAAACCAAATAAACAAGCCGAATGACACAGAATGTTTATATACGATATCTTTATCGCTTTGAAAATAAAGAGTTGATTATGTACGAATTACACCAACAATAATACTAATTGCAATCATAATGGAAAAAATTGAGCTGGAATTTATCATAAGGCTGATGACTAAAGTTTGCTAACAATACGATCAGACATGAGTTGGCACAAAGCAATGTTGCTAAAAATAAATTGCCATTTCAATTTTTTTTTTTTTTTTGGAGCCAAAAAATTACTTTCGTATCAATTCTTTGCGGTTTGGCGTGAATAAATCAACGCAAAAAAAATGAGTTAAGGAAAAATAAGAAAGAAAAGTCAACTAAAGAGATTCCAAAGTCATTAACTAACGAGTGAGTAATTTTGAGCCACGTGATGTCTTATATGTAGCAAACAAAATATGTAGGATACTTTCGATTCTTGTTGTTGTTGTTATTGGTTTATTCCACGCGTTTACACACATTCAAATTATTTCCCATTGCCATCGTTGTCGGTCGATGTGTTATTGTTTTCATTCGTGTCGGAATTATGATTCATGACGCAAAGACACGCGTGTTTGTTAAGCGTGTGGAGAGAGAGAAAAAAAACAATAACTTTGCCGCAGGTGAATATCGATCGTTTGTATTGAACTCACACAGCGAAGGAAAAAGCATTCACATACATACAGAGAAGAATCAAAAACCAATCATTCATTTTTTTGTTGTTGTTGTATTGTTATTTAGCATTTACAGTTCATAATTTACTTTGGCATTAAAGATCACGTTTCATTCTATGGAAATTACTGCAACGTATGAACAGAAAGAAAACAAAGGAAAAAAACCAAACGAAAAGAAAATCGAAGAAAAAAAAATAAAAGGGACTGTGTTGTATTGAAACGAATGCGAAACTTTTTCCTTGGCGAAGCCATACAAAAAAAACACCACAGAGCAATGGAGAAAAAACGTAAATAGAGTCATATACAAAGATGAAAAAGATGAATCAGAAAAAAAATGAAATTATGGAAAAAAATGATGGCACTCTTCGGTCTCTTTGGATGAAATGCGATAACGTGCTATTTCACATCGTATAAATGCTAATAATGAAGCGCACACATATGCTCAATTAAATTGAGTGCGGTTTTAACTATGCTATCCATAATCATGCACATTATACACATATATACAGAGTGAGTTACGCGCGCGACACGTGTTTTTTTCAAGACCGCTTGGAATTAAAAGAAGACACATTAGTTAAACAAACGAAAGAACTACAAATCAATTGGATTTTATGCGGTACGGTGTGCGCTTTGTATCGATGAGCTTCAACATTTTTTTTATGACCATGATTTCTATTTTTCGCCATTCCAGTTGAATACTACATTCAATTCAGTTCTTAAAGCTTTGATGAGAATTGTTTTTCTCTCGTCCGTTTGTTGGCTCGAGAACCAATTGTGTTCAGAATGATATTGGACTAAAATCGATAATTTAATTATAACTAAATTAATTGACGTGAGTTTTTTTTATGTATAGAAGCGTGCGCGCGTGTGTATAAGTTAATAGAAAAAGGCCGACCATGCCCACTTGACGACAATGAATTTGAAATCTTTGAAAATCGTTCATAGCGGTGACCCATTACCAAAATAAAATATAGATTCGATTTGAAAACGGTCAATTAAATCGAGTCGCTGTCTGAAATGTTATTGAGGCCAATCCTTCGATGAGGATGATGTTTCGATGTCTCAATGGTAGTTATGATGCTTTCACACGCACCCAGTCATGCGAAAGGGTCACGAATGATATTTCTCTCACTTCTTAACTTGTTCAAACGGATTGTTACTTTGCAAATAAAAACATCATGAAAAATAGCAAACAACATAATCAATGTAATCGGGCACGTGAAATCAAGTCATCTTTGTTTTGACAAATATAAATATATACATATATGGATTTGGATGGGACTAAAAAAGAAATCAAGTTAATATTAACAAATATTCGATAAAATCACACGTTATATATGGATACACATCGATACGTCATAAAATAATCCAAAATGGTGTTACTGTTTTCGGTTTGGCGTGTGTTTGTGGACGTTTGTGTCAATATTAAAAACAATCACGAGTTGTATATGCAGCATGTGCGTGCGAATACAACAGTAAATATGATCCAAGTTCAATGTATCACATCACATGACAACTTATAATGTAGGACATACAGTGGATTCATTTTACTTGGAATAGGTGTTCTTCTGATAAAAAAAACGTATTATTTTAACACTCAAACAAATTAATAGTCATAAGAAACGAAAAAAAAGGTGCCCATTATTTTTTGTCAGAAAAATGAACTGAAGAGCATTTAATTTGCTTGGTTCCTCTTTACGTTTAGTCGATCGCACAGTGTGCATCGCATTACATTTTAGTGTGGAAACCTTTTCAAGGCTATCGCACACCGTTGACTCATTATTTCGTTTCTCTTCCCTTATTTTCACATTAGTTTTTTGTCCCCACTCAAGTGCGAGCCAAATTACCGAGAGAGTTAAGTTCAGGATAAACAGTTTCAATTGGTTGAAATCATTTCGCTTTTTCTATATAATTTTTCGTACATATTTTTCAGGTCGGGAATGGCGTAAATCGTTTTTTTTTATATACGTCCTTCATGCAAATGGAAATGTAACACATACCTTTTCTTATCAGAATATATTGCCGCATTACATTTTAAAATGGGGAATGTATGCATCTAACGATGCTTGAGTGTGCGAAAGTTATATAATAATAATGATTGCGCTTTTTTTCAAATACTTAGCCCCAATTTATCTCAATCTCTAAGCAATCATGCTGCACACATGTGACTATAACAACAACAACAACAATAACAAAAATGAAGATAAAATAAGAAATAAAGTGATGCACAGCCAAACCAATTTATATTGTCTCCATTTTCCTGCTCACCATATTCTGTCATGTTCGAAAAATTGCTTGTGTTTTTTCTAATCTTATCGCCACTGTATCGACGAGAGATTAAAATAAGAGAAAGGGTATAAGAATGCAATGAAACTAAGCTTTCGACTTTGAAAGAAAAAAAAAAAAATCGAAAATACAAAGAAATGTATAGATAATTCTAATCTTTGATTCATTCAAACGACAATTGTAGAACATTTACCGTGACCCACAAAGTAAATGACAATGTTTTTGTTGTTTTTCTCTCTGTTTCTACATTTAATCGGCTACAAAAATTGACTTTGTGTTTTTTTCTACTCACTCGATCCCTCTATTAACATTCCATTTTAAATTGCTTTTACGATGGCAACAGAAAGACGGACTTTTGAAATCAGCATGAATTAAATATATATTGCAACAATGAATCTGTGTGTGAACTGTGTGTTACGGTCGTTTGGTCCAATGTGCAATACTGTAACACACCAAAAACAATCATTGATGGATTTTACACATACATGCACACGATTTTTAAAAAAAAGCCATTAATTCAATCGATCGAGAGAGAGAGAGAACGAGAGAGCCGAGAATATGAGTAAAATGTATAAACCGAAACGCGCAAAAAATTCATTCGAACAATTTTTCACATTTTCACAATTTTTCAGTTTGATTACACACATTTATGTGGTAACTGTTAGCAGCAGCCTCTTGCTTCCATCGTCGTCATTGTCGTCATCGCCAATTTCAAGTGAAAAAAAAAACAACAACAACAAACTAATTAAAATGCTTCATTCGTAGCTAGTTAATTTCCGTCTTTTGTTAGACTGAGAAAGGCAGCATAACAAACAAAACAAAATTAGATGCAACTACAAAATTCAAATTGAATATTAGCTGGTGTGCAAAAACAAACAATTGCAAATTTCCTTAAATTGTGAATTGTGTGTGTTTCTTTTGGTGGTGGCAATGTGAAGTTCACATGGTGCGCATATGAGCCACGCGAAATAATGCATATAATAAATGATTTTTTTTCCCTTACAGTTTCTCTTGTTGTTCCACAACACAAGCCACATAACAAAAACAATGGCACCATAAACATATCAGCAACGCCGAAGAGAAGAGAAAAATCAATGTATATAATGATCTTAGTGGTCGATGACTTGTATGCAACAAATTGTATTTATGCATATATCGATTCATTGTGAATCAACTAAAAATAGACTGTCTGAGAATGAAAATGAACTGTGAGAGAGAAAAGAGCAAACAACGCGCGTATACAAAACGGACGCTGAAAAGTCGCATCACAATTCCGTGGCTAAAATGTATATTAACGGAATCGAACGAATTTTTGAGTGCAATTCATTTCCGGCCACAGTCTCACACACCGTTATGGTTGTCATGGCAAAGGGAACAATTCATTTGACCGACTCATTGATAAATTCATCTCAATCATAATTTATGAATTGATTGCTGCTACTATGACTGCGGTAGCGGTTGATATTTTTCAAACGCTGTCTCTTCAAATACATTTGAATGCCTTTTGATTTTCATTTTATCAAATCATATTTGTAAATAGTTAAACATTAGAAGGCGAAAAAACATAATAATTTAAAAAAAAATCTCAATTTGTTCCACAGTGGGATAGTCCTGAGACATTTTTATGCAACTCAAATTTTTTAGTGAAAAGATGGAGTGAGAAGCATCTATCGTACGATTGATAACAATGCGATTGAAATAAAGTTCACCATTGATGACAAAAACTATTTTAGTTTCTTTTGAGGATGTTTGGCGGTTTTTCGTAACTTTGCGCCGCATAATTAAATATTATAGAAAATTGTTATTCGCGCGCGCGTTTTGCTTCACACTTGAACGAACAATCGAGAGTAATTTTGTGGTTTATCAATGCAATTTAATTTGTTCAACTCTCGTTCAACTTTTGAATATGAATAAAATTTTTTCTCTTCTATATTTGGCATTTCTTTTACATTTTGTGTATGCTAAATGGCCTTGTGCGGTGTATATTATGTGGAAGTTTATTTCTTCAATTAGAACGCATTACATGTTTACGCTGCTGGCGATTTGAATTGCACAGTTTTCAGTTTCTTCCTTTCCAGCACTTCTCTCACACACACACAATCTCTCTCTCTTTCTCGTGAATATTTTATGAAGCGTAACATGTAATTGCACGTATAGTATCGCATTTGTCGTATTTGCACATCGCACAGGAAGTGCATCGTTTTTGCGCAGCAAGAAACAAATTCACAATCAAGATGATGTTTCATGAGTTTTATTGTTGGTGTGTATGTGTGTCAGAGAGAGAAAGAGTGAGTATTTTATTCGGTTAAGGAAATGTGATTTAGCGATTTTACTGCATTCCATTCAAAATTAATTAGCTCATTTCGTATCGATATTTCGATATTTGAAATTGCCATAATTCGCTTTTGTTTTTTTTTTTTTTTTTCACTTTCTTCAATTCATCATTTGTATCGGCTTTTTTTGTTTTCCATTTTTATCGCTTTCGTTCACGTGAACCGCTTCAAATCGAGATAAATCAAGTGTTGAAGTGCAATCGACAAAATAATTGATTTGTTGCACGAAAAACAATAGCAAAAACGAAAAGCAAACAAAAAATAAGGCACATACAATTTCGAAGTCGGTAACTGGCTCGCGCACGAAATGGTGATTTATGGTATTTATATGTGTACTATCGCGATGTGGCACAAATCATGTGACACCTTTTTCCCCCATTAAATTGTGATGCGAGCATTTTTGTTCAAATATAGTTTATGTGTTCGCTGCATAACATCGTCATATAGCTTGCAATTCTACAACTGGCGTGCGCGATGCACTTATGCACATTCTCGCATGTGATATATGAACCGAGTTTTTAATATTATTTAATATGTGCAATTGCTCATTGTATACTTGATCTTTCTCTTTCTTTCGCTGTGAAAAAAAAAGTGCCATATCGATGATACACAATAACAGCAAGCATTCTCCACATACCAATTCCTAGCGAGAGAACAGCAGCAACAACAAATCGCAACACACAACAAAAACATCGTTTCCTATCAAGGCAATATCAATTTGCAAGATCTATTAATCGTGACATCCACGACACTATTTTCTCTCTCTCTCTTCCTATATCGCCGCCTCCCTCTTTCATTCTATGTTTCCTCGATTTTTGCAGAATGAATGAACAAAAATTGTTGTCATTTCGTGCGATTCATGTTTAATTTATCAATGAACCCTAATAACATTATTTAACTTAATGCAAAATACAAAAATTGTACTCTCTTGTTATGTGTTGCGTTCTCATTTTAACCTTGATGAATATCCGACAAGGGTTATTCGATCGAAGCAAGAGCGTAAAAGAAACAATATCACTCAATTTTTCTCAAGTATCGCGAAGACTTAATTTAAGTGGATTATTCAACCCTAGATGGAAATTTGACGCCAAAATCGACCGTAATTAAAACGAAGGTAGAATGTGATTTTCGTCTTCGATTTGTGTACACACCTTTCGGTTTTTGATTGAATCGCTAATGTTTGCTGGCGCATAATATTCTATCGTACCGTCCGTATGATATCGAACACCAAAATTGGGTGTCGTATGACAGTCCAATGAGTGTTCGTGCGCGCAGTTCGAACGACCATAATTGGTGGCACATTTGTAGTTCGATGAAGTTATCACATTCGGTAGTTAGCAATTTTGTCGTTTGTTGTCATGCGACATACGTTCTCTGTTTTTTTTTAAGAGCGCAAACTTAACAGATCCGTGTTTTTTATTCGGATGTTTGTCCGCGGGATATTATATCTTGGTGATATAAGCCGAAACTATGCACACATCTAATAAATAGAATCAGAATGACTTTTCCAAGCACACTTGAGAGAGTCGGTAACTGATATAAAAGATTTGAAAGCGAATCTTATTCAAATTAGAAACATGCGTGCGTACGAATAAACGGGTAATAAGATCAACGAAAATGTTATTTGCTTTTATGGTCGTTTTCAGTAATGTATTTAAAATTTATATTTTCGCTCTTTGTCTTATTCCGTTTCTCTTTTTTTTTTCATTCACTGTGTGACAATGATCACAGCAGTGACATGTGCGAATAAATAAATATATACCTCCAAAATGTGAACGGAATAATTGCTATTTAAGTCGCCAAACTAACTTTACCAAATAATAAATATGTGTACACAATCTTTTCTTTCACACAAACACACGCGCACACATGTGACCGCTTTTGCGATCGCCATACGCAAATATATATATAAATGTACGGACAAATATTTGCGTTATGAAGTGTTCATGAGTACACATTTGTTATGGAATTGAATCGCGCGAGCCCAAGACTCGAACTTGGCAATTGAAATTTGAGCACACAATCACAATTGTTTATATGTATCGCAATGACATGACATTTATTATATGCGAATTTCCATTCTTCATTATTTTTTTTATATTCAATTCGATTCAGTTCTATTTCACTGAAAAAAGTAAGTAACGTTTTTTCAATTCGTTTCTCGCTTTTATATTGTGTATTATTGCTGGTGCTCCTGCTGTTGCTGTTCGCGACACAATCGTTTTGTTTAACCGTGTCATTGTTTGCGTGTCAACAGTGCTTTGTTTTTCTCTTTTACCAGCAAAGTGAATGAATTACACTACTTACAATGCGAATTGAAACCAGAAGCAATGATATCAACAACAACGCAACGAGTGAGAGTGAAAGAAAAAGAGAGAGAGATTGAGAAAGAAGCAAGCTCGAAAATAAAAATAGACCAGAACTAAAGTTACGTGAAGGAGTGCGACGAGTTTCTAAGTGAACTCAATACAACATAAAACCATTTTTTTCTTCTCTGCTTCTCTTATTATCATTTTCTATCCGTGCAAAATGAGACAAGAATAGAGAAATGAATGAAACAACAGAGAGCTATAACACAAATTGATAAAAAAAAGAGTTTATATAAAAGTACAGTAGCAGCAGCAGCAGCGGCGGTAGTGACAACAACAACCGTACACGACAAATTGTGTGATCGGCATGAGATCGAGATAGAGATAAAGGAATAAAAATGAGAGCTCAGATGATGAGCTCATCGAGTACGCAGTGTAACACATAATTTAAGCTCCAATGAAATTTCTATGTCAACGCATTGCCATGCGTGCTATATATATATTTAAGACAAATGTGTTATAACACCTTCGCGCGCCCATTTAATGCAAATTGTATGTGTACGTGCCAATTTTTCTCGCTTTATTCATTTTGCACTGTGCGTACACATATATATATATTTTTTGGTTTCTCGTCGATTTGCACAATTAACGGATAAACCGAATATATTCATTTCTCTCAATAGGCTTGCGAGTGCTGGTGCGTCACTTCATTCATGTGATGTTGATGAATGCAATGTCTTTGACGTGCATGCTGTTGTTAATTTTATTTTTGCTATATTCTTGGCTCGCGTAAATCTCCTTAACAAGTGTTTGTTTGTTTGTTTGTTTTTTTTTTTGTTGAAAACAAGACGAAACGCGTGTAACATTCGTACTTGATGAAAATGATCCTCATTACTATATACTTTGTTCTTTCATTCAATTTGTAATGTGTGCAAACACATGCAATTTGTATACTCTTTATTTTTTTCTTCGTTGCACATTGCGAGGTAAACTGATTCAAACAGCTGTTTTCGTCGTACATATTTCATGGGCTATTGGTATGTGTGTGTGAGTGTGTATGTATCTTTTTGTTGAATAAATTATTCTATTATCGTACAAATACATGTTCGGTTCGTCAGGGAGACCGACACGCATAGCGCTCCCACATCTCTATATGTATTCTCGGTATCTCTGTCTCAAGGAAACCCGCCGATGACAAAAGATACGACAAAATTAAAAACTATAAGTAAGCAATTATTTTACACTTCTTTTTCCGTGTTTGTGAACACAAATTTGATATCTTTTATTGATATACTACATATCCGTACAGGGCCAAGGTTAGTATGTGTTGTTTTTTGTGTTAAATTATTGTTCTGTTTATCTTTTGCGTTGCATTTATTTGTCGTTGTTATTTTCATTATGTCATCGGTACAAAGAGACAGAGAGAGATAGAGAAAGAAAAAGAGAACAACAACTTGTCCAAAAGTTTTGTTATTTTATTTGTAGTGTGACTACATCATTCTGGAAATTCCAAAGTCAAATCGTTATTTAAACGGCATATTCAGAGAAAAGTGTTAAGCGTGAATGCAAGGCAAAGTCTTTGAAAAAAACTCACTTTGCAACGCGATAGTACATATTGATAAAGTGAATCAGTTTCACAGACGGATTCGGCCGATATTGAATTTGGAACAAGATAAGTTGAACGTGTGCATTATACACATACACAAATCTGGTATAATGTTAACTCTGTCTCTCTCCGGCCGTTGATAACAAGTTTAAAATAGTTGATGCATATATTTTGTGTGTGACCGTGTTCGATGTTTCATTTATTGAAAATTGCACTCGAAATGTATGTGTGTGTAACAACGTGTTCATGTTGATAAGTTTCGGTCAACGTTGGTTATCCGTCAATGACCACATACATTTAAAATTTGTATGCGTTGCACAAAATCGAAATGCATATCGTCAGCCCCACAGATATACAATAATTGCATATGCTGACTCAATTTTTGTGGCATGTATGTGGTTCATTATTTTGGCACGTATCAACAACAGACACCGAAACTAAAGATTTTAATAGACGATTTATTTTCCATTCTAATGTCTAGTCTAACGTTTCAAATATCGTTGTGAATGACCGACCGAAAAACACACATTTGCATACAAAGAGACACATTTTTTTTTTCGTCTCAATATTCAAATCGCGTATTTTAAATTCAATTTGAAACTTTTCGCCCAAAAGTTGAGACAAAAAAAAAAAAGAGAACAAAATAATTTGCAAGCAAATGGGGATAGGAAAGTTTGACGCAACCACGTAATCAATATGTGTTGAATTGTATCATTTTGAATTGGTTTAATGTGCATTTGCATATTGAAAAACTAAAACTAATTGGACACACACGACACACAAAGATGACCCCAAATGTAACTGGATCACACGGAATCTAGGGCTTTTATTCGATGCTGTTTATTGTAGCACATTGTATCTATCTCAGTTTCTAGTTAGTGTGCAAAATAAAAAGAAAAATATGATAAAGAATAAATGTTTCTCGAACGAAAATAATCCACAATCATTTTTTTTCTTGTTTTCTTTTTATTTTATTATTTGGTTCATCAATGTTAAGAACAATTTCAGTGTATTGTGTTTCGATTTGACGTGGAAAATGTAAGAAAAATGAATGAACTATTTTTAGAAAATGATGGTGATAGAGTGAAATGAAATAATAGAGATGGGTAAGCGTATTGTCTCTCACTCTATCGCCGTTGGAAATTGGAGCACAGCACACGTTTCAATGTAATTTTTAGTGTCTGAGTTCATCGACGTCATTTTATCAACTCGATAGAAATAGTTGATCAAAATGCAGCAACAACATTACTGGCACATCTCTGATCACAGAGAAAACTGACGACGGAAGAGTTTATTGCGGTGGCGGATCACGAGTAAAATTGCACTAAGTGTTAATTGACGGCAGTAAAAACAACAACAATGTTAGAGAGAGAGAAACCCCCCACTAACGCCAGCTCTTTCTATCTATTTCTCATCGCTTAACATGCAATACACTCAATTACTATGTAAATAAATCAAATTTTAATCGGTAAAATCGAGCGCGATAGCAATACAGTAATAGTCAGACGCTCTGATAAAGTCTGGAATTTATCGGCGAAAAAAAAAATATGATTAGTTGGACTGAGAGAGGTAGAAAGAGTCAATGTGTGTGTACGATGGCAAACATTTCATGAAATAGTCACGAATAGGACACGACAGCGACGGCGACGGCAAACCAATATTGCAATTGATTCACTGCCGGAAGTGTTTTCGACAAAGTTTTTGATTCAATTAGAGAGTTATTGAGCGAGAGGTGCACATTTTGTACACGAAACAAACATCAATTGGCAATCGCGATGTATATATGGACTATTACTGTATAGTACAAAATGATGAATTCCGTTCGTAAAACGAAATAGATTTTGCAAACGTGTAAGACAAATAATAACGGGTGGGAGTGTTAGAAGGAAGTAAAAAATGTTCAACCAAAAATTACCTTGAGATTAATTGATTGTAGGATGAATCGGGAGAATAGGAACTTCTTCCATGTAGAACGACGGAATAAACGATGTTTATTTTCTTGCTCTAGGCATTTTGGTTTGGCATCGGATTGATGTTGCTGTGGTTGCTGCTGCTGCTGTGTCTGCTTCGGCTGATGTTGTTGGTGGTTTGGATCCGAATGTGACATCATTGACGATGACGTTGACACTGGTAACGTTCGATGTTTGCTACATTCCGTATTGCTATGTTCGTCGACGTTGTTTTCGTTGGAATTTGTTTGTACCGATTGATTGCAATTATTCGACGTTACGATTGATGTATTTACATCGGTGACCGGTGACATTGTTGATGGTGGTGAAATTTTCGCAGCTGTGGCCGAATTACTAACTTTTATACGACGCGATAAACGGAATAAATTTCTTGGCATTGAAAATGCGCGTCGAACGAGTTTTTTCTTCTCCTTAAATGCATTTGTAACATTGGCAAATTCATTACTAATGATCGATTTTGGCATGGCATTTACGTTTGCCGCGATTTTTGCATCTTTCTCTTGATGCTGCTGCTGTTGCTGCTGTTGCTGCTTTTGCTGTGGTTGATGGCTCATATGGTCTTTTTGATCTTCATTCGGCATTGTTTATAAATAAAGTAGTAAATACACAGGAATGGAAAAGCACTCACAAATACATTGAACGATAATAACACATTGAACACATCAACATATATATATATTTATATGTATATATTCACATATACGTATCTTCTCTTATTCTGCTTCGGCACGAAGAAGAAACACACCAAAACACAACAAACTTACTCAGGAGTATGAGAGAGTTACTCACACAGATTTTTTTTTTGTTATTTAAGTGATGATTTGTTGTTGTTGTTGGTGATGTTGTGATTTTCTGATACGATTCAATCATAAATACAAGTTTGGTTAATTGGTTTCCGTGTACGAAATTGCTTCCATTCAGACGAGGGAAAGCATTTTCAATGAAACGCGCACGGCTTCTGCTGCTAACTGCTTCATGCACGCTTCACTCAATCCAAATCCACGAAAATATGTGTATTAAAGTAGCCGATTTTTTGTTGTTGTTGTTGTTGTAGATTATTCGAAATTTAGGCTCTTTCTCACTCTTCGTCGTTATTGTTTGTGTTTTTCTGATATTCTTTCTTTTTCTCCTTCTTCTTCTTCTCCTCGATTTTACTCAAATCACCATCGAATCGGTGCCGTGTTGGGATATTGTTAAATGACGATTTTCGCCTCTTTTTCTCAACGTTATTGTGTCTTATTTTCACTTTCCATCAATTAACTATGTATTGCGAATTGCGAATTTTGTACAAATCGAATTCGTTTGCAATGTTTTTCTTCTTCTTCTTCTTATTTGCACAAAAAATTTCGTAGATAAAAAACGATTTTTAATTATTTCATCGTTTATATATCTATTTCACAAATTACCGCTAATATTGTTTTCTCCAAATAAACACGAAATCCATAAGCAATGTGGTTAAATTTTCTTCTTTTTCACTCTTGTAATTTTTTTCTCTATTCCTTTCACTTGAATTTTATCAAAATACAAACCACGCGCGCGAGATTTGTTCTTTTTGCTCTCTTTCGCTCTTTTCAGTTCACATGTAATGAGTGGTAATTTGTTTTGAATAATTTAGCTGCAATCGTTTGCCCGTGTATTTCTTCAGTGCTGCTCACAAATCAAATGTAATGTTAAATGCCCGGATTTATTCGCTTGTGTCGTCTGCTAATAAAACACTGTTTGTTGTTTTTTTCTCTCTCTCTTCTTCTTCATTCAAAATTAAGATTGCACACGGATTAATCCACTGGGCGGGCTATGATTTGTTTTGGTAGCTAACATTTTTCTTTCACTTCTCTCGCTCAATTCATCTAGACACTCTTTAGCTGCACTTTGAAATCTGTTTAAATATTTTTCCTCCCTCGTATTTAAAATACACACGCACACCGTTTGTAAATTTTCCACTTAGATTTACTTTTGAATTATAATGATATATTTTTGTTGTTGTTTTTGTTGTTGGTCTCTACAAAACGTTTCGTTTCTATTTCTCTCATCTGTTCCTTTTTTTCGTATGGATATATTTTTTTGTGAGATGAAAAATAATAAACAAAACGAAACAAAACGCGAAAAATAAAAATCAAGTCAGAAAATAAAGCATTAGAAATTGGTTAGACACAGCGCGCGGAACACACAAATACTATACGGTTGCTGCTGTTGTGAAAACTACACTGCCAAATCAATCGAACGCCATTTTTCGTGTGTCGTACGTATACACGAACTTTTCGTCAGCAAATGCTTTTCCTCCTCGCATCAGTGCTAGGCCATTGCGGTATCTCGCGCTCTCCGACCAAATAGGAGAAATACACAAAAAAAATAATACACAACACACTATACAATAAATATGTATGTTGAGCTCAAAACACACATACACACATACGCAACAATACACACAACAACATGCGGCGCATACGTGCGCGTACGTTTAATTTTTTTTTTTTTTTGAATTGTGAACGGTCGTCGTCGTCGTTGTTGTGTCATAAATATGTGGTAGCGGCATTACGTGGTCTCTTAAATGATGCACAAACACAACGATGCGCAAAGAACATTCGAACGCCATCTGAGTTTGGACTTCTCAATGAAATACAAAAAAAAACTTTTGAAATACAAAGCCACACATTTTACAACTAGCGCCACCAAAACATAAACATTTTTTTACGATGAAATCGCTTTTATTCAGATGGCGTTTTCATTCAAAAAATAAATAATTTTGCATTCAAATTTGATCGAAATGAAAACACGATATTTTTCTTAATGTTTTTCTTATTATAAATGGTTTAAAATCAATGTTGATAAAATTTGCTTGAAATTAAATTGAATTTATTGCAAATACGTCCGTCATATGATTTTATTATTTAATGACGATATCGCGTACACTTTTATTAACAATTCAATTTTTTAAAATTCTCTTTTATTTTCGTTTTCCAACGAATTCAACAAAATAAAATACGGTAGACGTAATGAAAAGTCGTTTAAGTTAATTTTTTACGGGTTCACATGTGTTGCACATATTAATTGAAGTAAAATTCATACTCTCTCTTGTTTTTTTTTTAGAAAAGTCGCGCCAAAAACTATTATTTCAACCTCGTGGCTCCCTGGAAACAATATGAACATGCGCATAAATGCGTCAACAAATGTGTGTAGTGCTCCCCTTTTCGTGTGCTAGAATGTCAATGTGAATTGGCCGATATTTTTCCATTCGGAATTCGTTCTGTATTGGAAATTCACACGAGACCAAGTAAAGAGAGATCACAGGCAAAATGTCAACACGTAGCAGGTAACAACAACTTTACATCAAACAAATCCATTAAGTTCTATTGGATTTTTTTGTTGTTCTTCGTTTGTATAATCAGTGCGTTGTGTGTTTGAATTGCAAACAAACCAACGAAAATAGAATCGACTAAATCCACAAAAAAAACACATAGTTTAGGGTGAAAAAGCGATACGTGTTAATATCAAAGATAGTCACAGCAGTTTATTTGTAACACTATCAATGCATAACAAATAATAAATCGATTGAGCAAAATCGATGACACGACCAAACAAAATGTGTCTGGGAAATTCACGTTTGCCCGGATAAAAGAGATAAGAAGTTTCCAATCGCAAAGCACTGACGTTCAATAAAAAAAACAACAACACCATACGACGAAAACTATTTCATATATCTCGCCAAGTCGATCGCAACGGTCTTTTGGGTATTGTTTTTTTGGTTTCGTTTGGAGTAACACACGTAAGGTATGGCTTTTATTTACGTTTCATAGTTCAGTTATTGTTATTTAGGATCTCGATCGACAAAGTATGTGTCATCAAGACCATTATTGACTTGCAAAATAATAAGGGCGATTGAGTGAGGAACTGCGCCAATGTCTATAAACGCGTGATATAACTCGTGATTTTAGTCATTCATTTCAAGTGTGTACTTCGCAATCAATATAAATGATAATATACGCGTTTATCATATGGAACAGAGAAAAAAAAATAGATTAAAAATTGAGTGTGCTATGGGTCAAAGTAAATAGTAATTTTTTTCCATCAACATTTCACGCCACATCTCTGTGGCAGGAAGTACAGACGTAAGTTGGTTTCGTTCTCATTATTTTCTGCATTTTTTGCGCAATTCTACAGTTTCAGCGCACATTTCTGATTTTAAAATAAAAAATTACTCAATTATTGACAGTTCATTGTCTGCTCCGTTTGATTACACAAATCATAAATGCTATAACAGTTTTTTTTAAAAAGATATTCATTAAAAATGTATCTGAAGTGTTCGCGTGTTTGATTATATATATATATATCAGCACAGAAGTGGATGGCAGCTGCTGACTTTTACACAAAGTTTAAAAATATCAATGGAAAAAGTTGCCCTATTTTAATGGATACATTAAAAACGGTGTGTGTATGTATTTTCAAATGAATTCAGAAAATAAGAACATCGTAGCATTTTTTTCTTTCATACACACAGTTAATATTTTCCAGAATAATTGCACCAAATCGATGATATTCAACATTGTCTCATGTTTTGTCATCGAGAGTTAGAGAAAAAGACGGAAAGAGAGATACGAAATAATTAACATTTACATTTTTAACTAAATTTTTGCAATAGTCGTAATTAGACACAGAACCATAGGTACAATGGTATGTAGATACAAGGATATAAGAACCCATACTACATAGGTTTGCTTGGAATTTGATAAAATAAACAAAAAAAAAAGATCGAATTCCGCAATCAAAAGTTTAATTACCTACGTATCGAATGGAAAACTGTTGGCAAAATCAACAACAAAGAACCTTGTTCGGTGTATCATAGTCACAATATCGCACTCAATCAATAGTGCTGCATATTTTAGTCTATTTTTATTTTCCATACTCAGCGATGCCAATATCGATTTGCCAATCAATTAATTGAATTGGTTTTATATTACAGGCAAAATAGATTCTATTGTGCAAATAGATTTCAGTATCTCGGTCAAGTAACATGCACATATAAATATTGAGTACTATCACATAATCAACCGACAAAAATACGCGTTCGTTTATTGCGTAATTTTTATACATATTTTTTTCTTTCTGCTGAATTATAAAGACAAATAAAATAACATTCTTCTTACGCGATTTATGCCACCAAAACATTTTGTAATTGAACAAAGCAAACGAAACCAAACCAACGAAATAACAACAAAATTTATTTGGGCTTTTCTCTTGCGTCACACGCACACAGTTTACATAAAAGTTTATAACATTTCTTATTCGCAAATTGTTGATCGTTCTAGTCACGCAGTTTTTATTTTCGAAGAAAGCAGTAAACCAGACATAGCCGAAAGTTGACAGGTTTTTTCTTTCGCTTTTTTTTTCTTTCAGTTGTACAATTTTTTAGTAAAACATCAACCGTAACTGTGGAATATAACAAGCCAAATACACACACACACACACACACACCATTCATATACTAGTCAGTTTGCCGTCTGGTGAAAAGATGTTCACCTGACAATTAATGCAATAGAAATTATAGTGTGTAAGAGAACTGTGTGATGTCATCGTCATCATCATCGTTGCATCGAAATTCTCTTGTTCCCAATGGCGGTTTTGGATGGCTTGTCGGTACGATACATGGCCACTACCAATTTATTTCAAATCAATTAATCTGTTTATTTTCAGTGTTTGGTACGGCGCTTACCAATGTATTCAATCAAAGTTTGGTCAGTGTCTTTGGATTACTCTATGGTGAGAGCTTTTTTCTTATTGTAAACACTTAATTCAACTTTACATACATATTCATGTTTGTTTCAAATCGAAATAGGTGAGCATTTACAAAACATGGGCCAGGGCACAGTTGGAGCGGCTTTGGTCATGAACATAAATAGTGTTGCGTTAAATTTTTCGGGTAAATAAATTTACACAAATCTTTCAACCAAAATTATTTCGAAAGATTTGAAAAAACTAAAGCGAATTTGAAAATGTTGTCACACAGGTTTAATAACGGGACCAGCGCTAAAAAGGTTCCGACCCAGAGTTGTGGCAGCGATTGGAAGCCTCTTATCGGGGTTTGGTTTGATTTTAAGTTCAATGTCAAATCAATTATGGCAAATAATTATTGCCTATGGACTTGTTGGTATGTAATTCAAAATAAAATTACGATTTATGTAATATAGAAGTGATTTTGTTTGCAATTAAATTGAAGGGCTTGGTCTTGGTTTCATAAATCCATCGTCATTTATTGCGGTCAATTCGTACTTCAGTACGAAACGCGGAAGAGCTATTGGGCTGGCTCTTGCGGGTGAGAAATAACAATGAAAATATTTTGCTTCAAAATCTAATTTCAAAAATTGTATTTCGTTCAAAGGTACTGGCTTGGGTCAAATGGTGTGTTTTGCAAAACAAATAGCCTTTAATTCGACTTTTCAATGGCTGTGCTTTTTCTTCCTTAATTTTACATAAAACTTTGATTTCAGATCATGCCAAATGTGGTACGAATTTTGCTGGATGAGTATGGATTTAGAGGTGCTGCATTGCTAATGGGTGCGTTAGCATTTCACGGTTTGATTGGAGCATCATTCTTTCAACCCATTGAATGGCATATGAAACGAAAGAGTGGTTTCAGTGAAAAGAAAATGTTACTGCATCCATGTCGACACAATGCCAACAAGCATACGTACCACGAAGTGATGACAACCGACGCTGAATACGACGATGATGATGGTGATAGTAAACAGATTTTGAACAGTGATACGATCAGTATTGATAGCGGTGCCGTCCTCATCAAACAACCGACATGGAAACAACGCATCTCCAAAGCGTTTGATTTGAATTTAATGTGTGATCTACAGTTTGTATCTATTGCCATTGGTTTAAGTTTGGCATATACAGCATCGATCAATTTTTCCATGCTCTTCCCATACTTTCTTCAAGTGAGTACTACACATTTTCTCCATGACAAAATAAAGAATCAAATAATTGAAGCGGACGTTATTTTGACATAATTAGGAAGAGGGCGGTTTAAGCCGTAGTGATTGTGCCTTGTGCATGTCAGTGTTAGGTAAGATCTTTTGTGTTCGATGAGAATAAAATTCAATTTAAAATTAACGACCGCTTCTGATTTCATTTTAGCAACATTTGATTTAGCCTCTCGCCTGACATTGCCAACGATAACCGATAAATTGAAATTGTCATGTCGTGTAATTTTCTTAATTGGTGCCATGCTATTGACACTAACACGAGCTATTTTAGCAGAAACAACCAATCGAACTAGTTTAATAATAATGTCGGCACTGTATGGATATGTACGCGCTGCAACGGTGGTCAATCAAAATTTGACCATATCAGAATATACATCACAGGATAAGTTGGCCAGTGCATTAAGCTTAACCATGATAATGAAAGGAGTTTTTGTTATGACTCTGGGCCAATTTCTTGGTATGAATTTTTCATTTAATTCTCTCACTTGATTGGGTTTGTATTTGAGGTTTTTTTTGAATTCTTGCCGTCTTTTTATAGGTTGGATACGAGATTACACTGGTAGTTATTCGATTTGCTTGCATGTACAAAATATTTTGCTTATAATTGTGATTATAATTTGGTTGCCGGAGATTCTCT
Source organism: Contarinia nasturtii (assembly GCF_009176525.2). NCBI lineage: Eukaryota > Metazoa > Arthropoda > Insecta > Diptera > Cecidomyiidae > Contarinia > Contarinia nasturtii. The sequence continues at coordinate 10,419,824 of NW_022197486.1, forward strand.
ATCGAAAGTTCTGGAAAATGAAGCGACGACATCATCCTGTGAATATTTAAATGGAACAAATATAGATGGTACCCATCCCATAACAAATTATAGGCTTAGTTTTCAAATAATCGCACGTAGATTCAACCTTAATACGCTTATTAAAAGATAGAAGTTAAAAAAACCGACGTCATAACATTTCTTCAATGATTTTTTTTTTTGCATTATTTTGCCTTCAGTTCAGATTCCTTCATGTATATGCGATAGCCAAATAATATTATAAATAAATCTAGTATTTGTTTTTAAATTAATGAACAAAAAAATCCATCGAAAAGCAATTGTGAAGAGGGAAATTAGCCTAAGACCATGTAGTGAACCGGTTGGAACAAACAACAACAAAATGGAAAAATGAAACGTGAAACGAATTGTCTATTTTTGTAATGTTGAGACTGAAACCAGATGTGAGAGCAATAAAATGTTGACACAAAAAATAGGAAGAGATTTAAGAAATGAGCTATGTTTTTTATAATAAAAGAAAAAGATTTGAAAAAACCATTAAAACCAATTTTGGATTTAATTAATTTGTTTTATGCGGATTTGTGCTATAAAAATAATCTTAAAGATAGTGTCGAACAGTTCTTTTTTTTTTTTGTTTATCGGAGAAAGCCGAAAATTTCGGTTTGGCCAATCGGTCGATTGCCGATTTTTTGTTCCTCTTCACGAAGCACTCGCAATAATACTCGATCCAAACATTGTCCAGCTGACTTTCCTAGCTCAAGACACTTATTTAATGTTTCCATATGGAATGAACCAGCACCACTTGTTCGCATATTTGTAATGTAAGCTGGAATGGATAAAAAAAACATCAGATTGCATGACTAAAAAAATGTTTGTTTCAAATAAATCAATTAAAAATTACACCCACCATTCTCTTCGCGTACTGAGACCCCAACCACCAAACTGGCCGAACTGCATACTTCTTCTTCAGCCGATGGATCAACGACGCAATGTTCGCCAATTTTACAAATTGTCACCAAAATTGGAATCGATTCCACTTGCAATCGAACACAGTCGTATGGATCTTCAGAAAGAGCCAAATCCACATTGCCACCATCCATAAGTGCTGCAGTGACTTTCGGTAATCGTGTATTAAATAAGGCTCCCTTAACTGCTAGCGAGACTGCATCGTATAGATTTCCACCACATTCTAAAATCTAAAAATTTCCAAAAATATGATTTGAAATTGAAAATAAAAATGAAAATTTAATTGAAAATTTGAAATAAAATAATTTACCAGCACATCAACATAGAGTTTCCAGCATCGTTGTTGTGGCAGAATACAAAGATTTTTCAAATTGAATGCCTGTCTTGAGCGATATGCACTTTCGAGTGTATTTGAAAATTCCATCGCCAATTCTTCACCGCCACGGCCTTCAAATTCTGGTGCTGCGTTTGCTGAACAATCAACAAAGAACACAATTTTTCCTTCGTCTGGATTCTCCAATGGTGGAATATCGATTTCAGATTTAACGGCGACCAAAACATCGGTATTTGCCAATCTCAACCGGCATGATCCATTTGCATGTGTAACAATGGCCGTTTCAATTTCCATGGGACGGTAATCACAACGGGTTCGACCATCACAACGTAAATTATCTTCGACACCATGTAAAATGAACGTTTTCTCAGCATCACTTATCAAAATATTTGCCATCTTTTCTGCAACAGTACAATATAGAACTAACCATAAAAAGTTGAACTTAAATTTTCATTGATTCAGTGGCAATGAAACACAATTTTGTGGTTAAATGAAACATAAACATGCTTTGACATTGCCATTGACAGATCGCTTGTCACTTTTTACCGACCGAATCACATGAATGTGTGTTTCCATGTGTTTGTTACGCACACATGCTGAGATCATATAACTCACTCAACGCAAACGCACACATATGCGTTACAATGCGTTTCTGATGTATATTACTCAATTTTTATTGAAATAAAAAGACTTTGGGGTTTTTATTTTTAAAAATTCACTTTTTTTACTCAATCAATCACAAATACATAAAAGAATGGAGTCACACAACAATTTTTGTGGAAAAACTAATTCAAATTTTTACGATGCAAAAGCATATACAGAATAAAGGTTATTTCTGCATCCAAAGTACACCAAGTAAACCGCCACCTCCCCCTTTTTGTGATGTTGCACCTGGTTTTTTGTTCGATGAACTTCCAACATGACTTTCTTGAATACCACCACTTTTTGATGGAACGGAAGTAGTTGCATTCTTTTTCGCACCTAAATTCAAAATTCCCAATGGATTACTCAGTGTGTTTCCAACGGATGTCGTTAAATTTCCAGTCGCTGTTAGTAAAGATGAGGTCAATTGATTCAAAATATGTTTACAAGACGTTTCTTTTGACGATGGTTTCACAAGTGCACCCCATAATGCCATTTGACAGAAGCTAGTGAGGAAGAGATTATTTTCGAAATTTCATTAATACCAGAGTGACCACCAGAGAATTTAACTTTTATTGCATTCGTACCGGAAATCTTTGCTTAAAATTGCCTCTTGTCCAATGCGAATGAAATTATTCTGTTCGGATAAAAATTCTTGAAATGTGCCTTTATTTTTTACACCTTGACCACTGTTCAAGTAAGCAAATTGAGTTATTATATTTGAAAAGATGTCACGAACTTTTTTATCCGTTTCATCTAATGGTTTTAAATTGTTCAATTGTTTGCCAAAAATGTCACGAGGATCAAATAAATAGGCCAATTCATCGCCATGTGCAACTGTGTTATTCGCAGGTTTATTGCCGACTATTGGAAGACCGGCCAAAAATGTCGAACCACGATTACTGCTCTGTCCGATGTGTTCAAAACTATATAAATAAGCCGGTGCCACTTTGGTCCATGTTTGTGCTGTTAAAATGGCTGGTAAATTAAATAAAGCATCTGTTGTTGCTTCCGTTAATTTTGTCATTATCTGCATTACATTGAATTTATCCGGCACTTTTAGATATTCACTGAGCGATAACACTTTTTCTATAAAACACAAATAAAAATGGTTTGAAAAAAAAAATGTTCAAAATTCGATGGCTGTAAAGGTCGACGGTGAAAAGTAATAAAAAAAAAGGTAGAAAAAGGTTCTCACCAACACCGGGTAAATGAGTATTAATAGCTTTTCCAAGCAAACCATTTTTCATCATTGCATTGGCCACGGACTCCAAAAATTTGGTTGTCGTTGTGAAAATTTTCTCAATATTTTTAATATCAATGGCATTGGCGGTTTCGTCACGTGTGACGCCGGTGAGTAATGGCACTTTTTTGAATGTACCATTTCCGATAACATATCGAGGATCCTCTTCTAAAAATTTCGGCAGTGAACGTTGATCGTCTTTGCCTTCAATTAATGGTTCATAACCAACATTTCCGTTCATCGATCGAACCACTTTTTGTCCTTGTAATCGTTCAACTTGAACTTTTGAATCATCTCGAATTATATCTTCAAAGTTTCTCTTTTCAATGCAAATGAAAATGAATTCAAACATTATTTAAAATACATTCTCTTGAAACATTCTCCCAAGAAAATATACTTACATTTCTCATACATTTAACAATTTCGGTTTCATTTTCTTTCTGACAATTATTTATTGCTAAAATTTCTTTGGATGTTTGCATTGGCGTATTGTCGACCGCACTCGGTGCATAGGGTGACCCGGACATAGCAACCACCCCACTGACCATTTCACGTGATGAACGTTGTGTTGTTGTTAAATAGGTGGCCGCTTGTGCTCCACTTCCTTGTCCCATGACCACTATCTGTTTGGGATCACCACCAAAAAATTGAATATACTCATGAACCCACCGTAGAGCAGTAGCCATGTCAAAAAGCGCTGCATTTCCAGAAAATTCAGTAGTTCCATCGCCCAAAAATCCTAGCGAACCCAATCGATATTGAATCGGTACAAAAATCACACTCTTTGATGTAAGCGACTCGGCCTTGGCGAAATAATAAAATCACATTTAATTATATATGTTTCTTCTTTTTGTTCGTATCAATGAAGTGATTATTACTGTATATTGGTTAGCTGAACCATAACGATAACCACCACCATGTATCCACAGAATAACTGGCAAGCCAGTTGTCTCATCTGGCATTTGCGGCGTATAGACATTGAGCCACAAACAATCTTCCGAACCAACGATATATCCTTCGGAATCGGGCTGAGGACATGGGCTGCCATAAGTGGTTGCATTGAAATCTCCTTCCAGTCGCTACCATACAAATGTTAGCATTATGTAAAGATATTAAATCGACATTGGAGTCTACTCAATATACCTTGAAACGGGGACGTCGAAAGCGATCATTACCGATTGGCGGATAGGCAAACGGAATCGCCAAAAATGAATATAAACCATTAGCATTACTTTTTCGACACACATGGAAAACATTATGAAATTAATAACGTCACCAAAAAGAGCAACCACCAAATAAATCTTCAAAGGAGCTTATTTTTCAAATTACCGATATCCTTCAATGCGAGCATCATGACTGTATAGATGTGTAAATACGACTGGATCATCTGGTGGTGGTTGTGCGGCTTTTATTCCACCCACAATTCGTTTAACTCTTTTATTTTGGGTACTTAATCGGACACAAATCAATAATAAAACGAAATAATTGGCTTTATTTAAGAAAAAATGCATTTTGCTCTCGAATTAATTTTCATCAAAATTGTACGTTCTGCTCGTTGAAACAACCATATTTCAACTGCCAAAAATACGCAGTTTTGCATTGCATATTTTTGTAAGTATGGAAGAATTTGTAAAATGACGCAACGAACATTGGGATTTTTTATCAAAATAGTCAGGAAGTAAGCAGTTAAAATGACTGAAATAATGAAGATATAAAGCGAAGAAATGAAACATAATCAGACTACATTTATCACTTACCGTGGTTTCCGAAAGTAATCCGACAATTTCATAAAACATGATATCAAGTCTGTAATTAAATATCAACATCTCAGTAACCGTTTTGAGAACATTCGATTTCCGACTAAAAAAAACTTCAATTTGTAAAAAAGATAAACAACAATACATTTTTGTTTGTAATTAAATAATAATTTTTATTTGAATTACGGTGCGCATTTTTGTTTGTCACATAATAATTTTTCACTGTTAAATTTTCAAGCCGAGCAAATCGTTTGTTTACTCGACTCGGCTGCTCGTAAATTTACTTGTTGAATATTGTTTAATAATAATCATAATAATAGTGTCAGTATAATAATTCATAATAATCAATAAATCATTTTTTTCTCTTCTATTTTCTTTTTCTGGCTGTGTATTTTCTCCGTTCACTTCTTTTCATTTTTAATTAAGTTTATATTTACTGTTTGATTCATCTTTTTTTAAATCTTTGATTTCTTTTCAAGTACAGTCGCCGTTTTTTGTCTCTTACTTTCTCTCTCGAGCGTCTTTCTGTTCTTTCAAACTATCAAAAGTTTTGTTCATTTCTCTAAATAAAATGTTTATTTTCCTTTTTTACGATTCGCACTTTCTTACTTAATTGTCTTTGTTGGTTTTTTTTACAGTAAGTCCTTTCATTTTAGTTTTAAATGTTCATTTCGGCGTTAAATTAAATGTTTAGATTAATTTTTGTGTGCAACTATACCGAAAACCGAAGTCTACATTTTTGTTTAATTTTCTTCATTTAAAAAATCGTTAGCTTCTTGTTCAATATTTTTTTGCGTGTGTGGTTCTGTGATTGATTTTAGCTATGCTTATTTTTTTGCTTTCATGATTCGAACATTAGATAAATTTTTTTACTTTTAAATTTCAATCTAAAGTGCATTGGAATAGGTTTTGTTTTTCATTTAAATTTCTGAAATACTGAACAGTGTATGATGTTTATGTGCTTGCTTTGAAAGGAATATATAGTTGTTTGAATGTATATGTATATGAATGTCGCTCACACCGTTGAACGGTCACCGTTCATTTATTTCATTATTGCGAATATTATAATTCACTAGACTTTGAATTTCCAAGTATATGCTTAAATAGCGACTGAAAACGTATACTGTTGGTCCTCTTGCAATGCGTCGAGGTACCCATAGCGCGCTGCTGACCAAACGTTTCACATAATTATGAAATTAGTAGAGAAGCAACACTACGGTGGGCGTACAATATTTTTTAATTTATTTTGTTAATTGCCTCAAAATCAAATGTGTGACTAAATAAATGTATAAAATGTGGTAGCCCTCTTGGAAATTCGTCAGCAAAAAATCGAACGAACAAACGAAATACATACAAACAATTAACAATCGCGAAAAGCGCAGATCAGATATGTGTATGGATGGCGTTTATCAACATGTAATTAAAGTTCTAACAATTTATAAATTCAAAACGACATCAAATTTGACGAAACAAAGAAACAACACTAAATATGGAAGTAATTTTTCTATTCTTTTTTTAGCTGCTTTTGCGTACGTACGATTCATATTTCTCAAAATTGTTTCTAACAAAAACAAAATCGTTCATCGAAAATTCCGACCATTTAAAAAAATTCTTGCATTTTTTTTTTCACACACAACAACATATAAAGGACCATCCAATAAGAATCATAGGATTTTTCTTTTAGAATAATACATTTGAAGAAGCGTTCGACTGAACTTGGAATGACACAATTCTAGCTTGTTCTACTTAAATAATTGATTGTTGGTTTTTTTTTTCCTTAGGAAGAGATCTGGGTCGACGAGAAAAAAAAGAGCAACTGTAATGATTTAGCAAATATTTTGGAATTATGTAGATTTCGTTTTTTCAATTCCAATTCAATTGGATGCGGACTGGCGGTCATTTATTGGCCAAGATGAAAACTATCTATTTTACGTTCGACGCATATCAAAGTATATAATTCTGTGCGCGTGACGAAAAATTTCGGAACTATTTTTTTAATTGTGAAATATATGAATTAAAAAAAAGTGCATTTTCTATTCATCCGTTGTTGGAACATAGATCAATTCGAATTGTACGGGTTAGAATCAAAACTGCAATTCGGAAGGAATATAATGTTAAACGAAAACTACAGAAAATTTCAAAAGCCAGATGTTTTCACAAAATGCGAAAAAAACGTAATTTAGTTATTGATCGTATGTTAATAACATCCCTGAGCGATAAATATTTATTCGAGTGTGTTTTGGTACGTGTGTGTGTTTGTGTCACAAAAAAAATTTCAATGGGACTTTCTATTTGTTGAACGGATTTGGAATTTTATGGACATTAAAAAAAATTGAAATGAAAATTCTAACTTCTGTATAAACTTGCGTGCATAAATACAAGTTGCACATGGAATGTGCGTGTGTGTGTGTACAAAGTCTACTGTGAGCACTACAGCAGTGTGAAATATCCATCACTGCTGTTCAAGTATTCATATATGGTGTAATTTGTAAAAATTTCCAACAGTTCGACCAAATTTCATTTCATTCTCAAGTTTCACTGAAGACATTTATTGTTCGCTTTCAATTGAATAAAGAAAAAACGAAAACACATCTTTATTTCATCACACAGTATAAAACAAATGTTTACCGTTTGTCTCTAGACCAATACATTTTCGCCATTTACGGTTATGATAGTTTTAATTTAATTTCATTTGTTTTTTTTGGCTATTATTATATTAGTGCATTAAAAAAAACGTTCATTTTTGTTAACACTTTATGTGGACGAAGTTTTGAAAAGATGTGTTTGTATGTGTATGCGATAAAAATGACAAAAATCCATTTGCGTGAAAACTCAAAAGCAAATAGTTTTTCGTAAAAACAAATTATATTGACTGTAGTCATCTTAATTTTTGGGGAAGAGTTTGAGGAAAACAAATCCGTGTGCAAAAAAAAAGTGACTGACGGTTTTGGGACAAATTGGGCTGACTATTGACTGTAAAAATAAACAACTTTAGTTAGATTTAGTTAACTAATCAACAGCAGCTGACTATAATTGACAATAATCATAGTCACCCGACATACTAGTAGTCAAACCGTCCCAAAAAATCGACTGAGTGGCTAGAGTCGCTTGTTTTCCATACAAAATGTCAAAATTAATGAATTTAGTCGACTATAGTCACTTACAATCAATAATGACTTAGTCACTTTTTTTCGACACGGAAAATGTTGATATTCTTAATGGATATGACAAACACACAGCATCAGGAGACAATTACAGCTTTTTAGAATAAATATAATTAGAGTTGGAAAATTCAATAGGAGAAGTAGTTAGTAAAATTGCGCGTTCGCTCATTCACTCATCTAAAAAAAAATATTCGTTTCTTTCGCTTTGCGCCGTTCGTTTTTTGCTTTTTCATTATTATTTTTTTTTTCTTTTGATTACACAATTTTAGCGACTGCAAACAGAAAATTCAATTAGTTTCATGTTGTTGTCGTTTATGTTTATAGAATTTAACGTTCGAACTCAACTAGAAAATAAAAGTGTGCAATTTAACAATTTATATATTATTTTATATCATATGGATCTAGTTTTTAATAGTTTTCAGTATCGAATTGTCGACATTTTTGTTTGTCATCCATCATTTTTTCAACTATCATTTAATCTCGGTCGTATTTTTTATTCTCTCGATTTTTGTTCAATAAATTTGCTCATTGGTGTCGCCATCTCTTTTATTTAAAACTTTGATTCTAACCCCTTGATTTTAATCATGTTTTGTAAATTGTAATAATAGTATTAATAATGTTACCTACATTTTAAATTTCAGTTACTTTTGTGATTCATTTTAAAGAAAGTTTCTTTAAATTCATTGATTAAGTACATGGGGATGATATCGATGGCGACATTATCACACATTTCCTTAAAGTTTTCTTTTTCTCTTCTTTTTTATATTTTTTTGTTTATGTTCTTACTTCTCCCTACGAAATTTCTCTCTATCCAACTATATTAACCATTACATCATAATCATATTTTGTGTGGTGTGTGTTGTGTGTTGTGGTTTCATTTTTGTTCTGTTTCATGTTGCTAATTCAAACGGTCATTTTTGTATTTATGTTTCTCTTTATATATATGTGAGTGTTTATTAAATGTTTGTAAGTTAGTTGTTTTGGTTGTTGTTGTTGTTTTTTCTTTGTTATTTGTTTGTTTGTTTTTTTAATTCATTGGAAGGCAAAACATGTGCAGTAAACTTTTGGATGGTGGTGGAGGTATCTGCGTTAAACTCTCATCATCAGCAACTGAATCATAATCGCTTGATCCATCTCCGTATAGCTTCATTTCGGTAATGATGATATTTTTGTTCGAAATTTCGTTTTAATTTTAGTTAAATTTCTCTTATTGTGTGAGTGTATAAATTTATATTATTCGTTGATTGAATATCGGCGTGTTCAAAACATATAAAAATCAATCAATTAAAAAAAAAACATAACATGCGAAACGAAACTAAACGAAACTAATGGAAACCGAAAATGATTGGGCCACATTTTGTTTCCAACAAAATAAATAAACAAAACAATAATAAAAACTAAACACTTGAAATGAATGAGCAAAATGACAATACAATGCGATTATTAATCATAAAATATGTTTTTTTGTTTTTGTTTTTTTTTTGTTTTTTCAATTAAATAATAAGGAAGGAATTGTTATTTATTTTTTTTGTTCTTCCGTGAGGCAGAAATTTTTCAGGACATAATCGCCCGGCGAATTTGAAATTGGAATGTAAATGATTAATATAAACTAAATATGCACGATAATAATAAATCAAAACACTTTTCTTCTTTGATCGTTGACACGCTTGTGGTTGCTGTATGGAACAGTTGACTATTATCATTTTGCGAATAGCCGAAGCGAAGCGGCGTTGCGCACAGGTTGATTGTGTGTGAGTGTGTCATCAAAACATTGAAGTTAGTTTGTTGTGAATAGAGAGTGTTTTAAAATCAAAAACGAAAAACGAAAAACGAAAAGAAAAACAAAAATCAAAAATTAGAAACGAAAAATCAAAAAATCGACAAGAGAAGAAAACAGAAGTAGTATTAAAAAGCGGGTTTCATCCACGTTTATTAGTATTAGTGCACACACACACACACACACACACTCACACACACACACTCTCTCTCTCTCTCTTTTCTTCTCATATGAGCAAAAGAACTTCAAACATGTTCATTCAAGCAAGAGAAGTGAAAAAATGGATGTATATTCGAATGTCCGCACATGTGAAAGTCGAAACTGGGGACTAGGTTTAAATAATTGTACCAAAAATGTACTTAACCCTCTAACCGGTAAGGCTGCCTACAGGGAGCCTTGACAAAATTCAAATTATCACCAAATATATAAATTTTTTAAAATCAAATTCATTACGCTGCTTGTAGGTTATAGTTTTTGTGACATTTCGTCAGAACATTTGAACGCACTCAGACCGTTCGTTTCGGCGACATATGCATATTAGTGTGACATTTCGACGAGTGAACACAAAAAATTATTTTGCTCTGGAAAAAAAATTTAAGTTTTATTTTGACCGACTTACACTGCTTTGATCGAAGTAAAAAAAATTTTTGTGAAAAGGTATGATATTAAACTAACTATTTATCCATATAGTGACTTTAGAAAAAAAAAATGTTGTGGAAAACAATCGAAAAAGTGAAGGGTGCCTGTAGGCACTCTTGTCGGTTACGGTGTAAATTTATCTCCCCTTTGTATGCCATTGTATCATCACTCTTTTGTGTATTTTTTTCATTGTTTTTCACCCTAAATGTTATTTCTTTCATAGAAAATAATAGAAATGGCAAGTAATTCGGGTAGATCAACAGGTCGGATCAAATTATCCGAGTTGACTGATGCAGAATTGATCGAATTTATGGATTCCGTCGAAACAGACGAAGAAGCTGATTTCGATAGCGATGACGATTTCGACGATCCGATTTACGTTCCTGATGAAATTACACCTGAAGACGATCAATACGTTTCAGAAATGATGCAAGGTTTGGAAGACAGCGATATTTATATCACCCAGGCTATAAATATGTCACTAAACATAAGCGCATTAGATGCACCTACGGCATCATCAACGATCAATCCAATTGAAGTGGAAGATGTATTTGTACCAGTGGTCACAACCGAACAAAACGCGGTAATTGAAGGAGACGCAGTATTCGTACCAGTTGTTGAAGCCGAAGAAACCGTGGCAACCACAGAACCAATTCCATCTACTTCCAGTGCATCGAAGAAATCAATAAAGCCAGCGAAAAGACCACGCTCACCTTTACCATCACATGAAGCTACTGCAAATTTTTTTTCGCTTAAACCGACAAGGCTGCCTCAAGGCACCCTTCACCTTTTGATCAAAAGGTGTCTTAACGAAAAAAATTTTTTACCTGCTGATGGTTTTTTTGAGTTTAGAAGGTCATAATTATGCTAGAAAATAATTCCCGGCTATCTTTTTTCAGTTTTAAAGAAAAGTTGGTTAGAGGGTTTGAAAATACTGTCAATGTGTCGTTTTCAATCTCACTCGTTTAATTGATGATTTTCCATTCTGTTCTGTCCACAGGATTCAAACAAACGGCTCGCTTCAACATCTGTCCAATCAGATGCGAAACGGAAGAGAGATAATGGTGTCGATTTGGTCGATACCCCAACACCCGCTACACCTGATGCGAATCATTCCCAAAATCAACTGGAAAATCGAGTACTTGAATTGGAACAAATTGTGCGTCACCGCGATACACAAATTGCTAATTTATGGGATTTGAATAATGACTTATCAGGTCAAGTCAATGATCTTTGGGATCGAATTCGCCGTTGCACATGTGGTTCATTTTGATATTGTTTTTTCAACAATTTTTTCTGCAATTCATTGCAACTTTTTCAAATTGAATCGAAAACCAAACGAAAAACCATTTTGTTTGATTGGTAATGATTCACTCAGCTTCTGCTTGTTTTGTTGATTTAACCAATAAAATATCTAGAAAATCATCGAACGTTGCCTTTTTGAATGTTTTTCATTTCATTTCATTTTGATAGCTTAATAAGTTAAAGCAATATCACCTTTTACATGATTCCTATGCATTTCAATTCAGTTGTAAATGAAATGTTATAATTACTATACTTTTTCATGTCATGCAAAAGAGTTTCATTGTAATTCTTATCGGTTCTGTTGAGTTTCTCTCATTCGTTGCTGCACACAGAAACAGTTGCCCATTTAAAATATATGGTAAGCAGAGCTGTTGATCACTCACATAGAACTAGTGACAGAGAGAGAGAGAGAGAGAGAGAGAGAGATAGAGAGAGAGAGAGAGAGAGAGATCTTTTCTCGTTTTCATACTCAGCTCCAGCAAACGAAAAAGCAAAGGATCGAGTACTATCTGTCAAAATATTTCCCCCTATGCCAAGCGAAATTAATTCGATATACGGCGCTGATGTAAATGTCACTCTGTCATTTCACAATAATACTTTTTTGGCTTGACAATATATAAGCTCTTCATTTAAAATGCATACACATTCATAATTATTGAATCGTTGAAAAAAATATGTCATAAAATATTTTTCTAACATTTTTCATTAAAAAATGTATTAAAAATTTTGTTTTATAAAAAAATTAATTTGTTTATAAATTACAATAATTTCAACAAAAAATGTTTCATCGATTAAATAAGAATCCAATGTAAATAGTAATGACAATGCGACACCTACCGTAAAAATGCAAAAAGAAACTTAGTTGGTCTCCATTGTAGCATTTTGGTCCGCCATGACAGCATCTTCGTTTTACTTGACCAATCACAGAGAAGCAAAACGAAGATGCTGTTATGGCGGACCAAAATGTTACAATTCCCAATAAGTTTCCTTTTCTATATTAACGGTGGGTGTCGCATTGGTATTACTTTTTACATTAGATTCTTGTTCAATCTATGGAAAAAAAATTGAAATTATTGTTATTTTTAAACAAGCGTTCAGGATCGCATACATTTATGCGATACATTGAATGATGCATGCATCATTTCATTCGCATCAAATAACGCTAACGCTGTCGTTGTACGTGCGGATCTAGTAGCACACGACGGTCTTGCTTTATTGAACATTCACATCATTACGTGTATCATATAAGCACGTCGTGCGCTGTCAGGTCCGTACTCACAGCGACATCGTTAGCGTTGTGTTTGCGTTATTTGATTCGCATCAAACGATGCATGCATCATTCAATGTATCGCATAAATGTATGCGATCCTGAACGCTTGTTTTTAAACAAATAAATTTAAAATATAGAGAATTTTTATGATAAACGTAAGAAGAATATTTTATGATATGTTTCTTTTTTTTACTCGACCGTTCAAAAATTATGCATGTTGAATGAAGAGCTTATATATTGTCAAGCCAAAAAATGTATCATTGTGGAATGACATAGAGTGACATTTACATCAGCGCCGTATATCGGATTAATTTCGCTTAGCAAAGGGGGAAACGTCGTACTCGCTCCTTTCATTTTTTTTTTTTAGTTGCAACTGATTGTGCATGTGCATGGCATTCGGATGTATTTTTTCACTTCTCTTGCTTGAATGAACATGTTTGAAGTTCTTTTGCTCATATGAGAAGAAAAGAGAGAGAGAGAGAGAGAGAGAGAGAGAGAGAGTGTGTGTGTGTACACTAATACTAAGAAACGTAGGTGAAACCCGCTTTTTCATACTACTAACAGATTGAAAAGAAATTAAAAGTTGAATGAAATCATGCCGATGGGCATTTTCATTCAATACGTGCATATAAACTATTCAAAATATTATTTAAACATCCTTTACCTGCATGTTACATGAATGCAATTGGCACGATGGTTGATGTCAGACACAATCCTCCAATGACATTAGCAATGGATTCACATACTCGAATCCCTCAAACTCACTTTGATCGATGCGTTCGATGACATGGCTGAACACAAAACGAAAAGAAAAAATGGAAGAAAAAATTTGATTTTTGTGATTAGAAACAAATTTGATAAAATGCGGAGCAAGCAGAATAAGAAATGTTCGTCGTTTCGGTGTGTGACACTATTCTTTTAATTTCTATTTGAGTATTTATCTACTGTTCGAATTTAATCATACAAATGATTATATCATGCAAAACATTGTAAATGCCAAACATATCACAATCGATTTAAAACAATATTGACGAACAAACAAACGATAAACGATCGAATATGCATAGACGAACAAAACTGAAAATTTCAAATACATTGCATAGAGTGAATAAATTCAATAATGTACTTACTCTTCGTCAACCGTCAACTGTACGGGTTCATCAGTGAATTCAGGTGGGAAATTAGCCAAATCTCTATCTGAATCTAAACGCGGTCGGAATGGAGGTGTAATTTGCTTTTGCTCAAGCTGTTTTTGTATTTGCATTTTCCACCCCGAACATTCATCAACATAACCGACACACATTTGGATTTCGTATGTGTTTTGTGTGCAATACAAATTCCATTGACCAAACATGAATGAATGGCGAACGATTATTCCCCAAAAACAACAGAATGAAATTAACCAAAAAGCATGGAAAATCATATATGTTTTTTTTTTTTGTGTGTTCATATTTTGTTGTTTAGCCAAACCATAAAATAAAAAGAGAAAGAGAAAAGAATAAGATTATAAATAAAATTAACATTTTTTTTCGGTGGTTTTGTTTTTTTTTCAGCTGGAAATATAATGATTTGCGAATAAAGAAATCCAAAAATTAAAACATATAGAAAGAGAAGATTTTCAGACGCTGGTCTTTGCATACAACAATGAAATAGTTGACATAGAAATCTCTAGAGTCAAATATAAGCATACCATGAAGAGTACTATAGCTTCGAAAGCACAATATTCTGATTACAATGCAATACGAATCGTATAATGGCAACAAATGTGCATGTAAATATGACTCTGAATATCCCATGCCTACCATTTTCATGCAAATGCACCGGCACCGGAGAATCGTCCAAATCGTAGCTTGAAAATCAAAACGGAGTTTATTGTGAAAATTCAATTGTATATATGCACCATTTCAAGAACACTAACCGCCTTCCACTTTCATTCTCGTCAATCAAATGTTTACAACTTAAATTGGATTGATTAAAATGCTGACATTTCTATTTCATATCGTACGCGTTCATTCGATTTATCGCGAAATATATCGCACACAGCGATAAGAAAACACACAAAAACCAAATGCACTTCAACATTCCACCCCCGGCCCACTTCACCCTGCCAACACGAAAACTTGCACACCAAAAGCCAATCGTGAATGAGAAATATTCGTTCAAAATGTTCGCTCACCTTATCCTTCA
Organism: Contarinia nasturtii; assembly: GCF_009176525.2. NCBI lineage: Eukaryota > Metazoa > Arthropoda > Insecta > Diptera > Cecidomyiidae > Contarinia > Contarinia nasturtii. Next base: position 10,435,105 of record NW_022197486.1, read on the forward strand.
ACTCGCCTGATTGATAGATTGCCTTTTCATTTATAAACAATTCAATTAAGAAATAAGCTGCGGTCTAAATTGCCGCACAATGCGAGCGTTCATGTATATATGCAATATAAAATACAAATTAAAAATCTAGCACGCATTAAAGTTCATTCCCAATACAATGGGGTGAGAGAGTGGATGAGTGTGTGTGTGTGTGAGAGAGAGAGAGAGAGAGCGAGCGACCGAGCCATTGAGAGCGAAAGTAAAAATTTAATGATATATAACAAAGTGAGAACGAAAATAGTAGAAATGAATACACAGCGTGCTGCTTCTATATGGATTGATTTCAATATAAATCCTTGATAAATATTTGAAGGGAAAAAAAGAAGCCACATAGTTTAAACACATTCCAGAAATTAAATTAAACAAAGAAGAGAAAACTTACAAATAAAGATAGATAGCGAGCTAAAACTATTTTCATAATGAAATGAGAGTATATATGTATGCGTGTGTGTGTGTATAAATACAATTTTATAGAAGTTCTATAATAGAACCAGACATTGTACTGCAGAATTTTCAGCCAATTGAAATATATCAGTTGATTGAATTTGGCTGCTATCATACAGTATGAGAGTGAAAGAAAGAAGCGTGGAATTTCCACAAAAACGCTCCTCGCTTCCATTCTCCATATACAATATCTGTATGTAGAACAAATTCGCATAAAATCTCTAGATACACACAGCACACACCAAGCAATCGTATGTTATTTGATTCGAACCGAAATCGTTTTTCTCTCGCCCTCTCAATAATCATCGTCATCAAATGGCTAGACGAGTGACACTTACGGATCATCAGGCGTTAAATCAGCCGGCTCTCGTGTAAATTGAGGATCAAAATTTGAAGTAAGATCCGTATCTTCCGGATCGAATGTTGGTATAAAAGGTGGTGCGATTTCCTTTTGAGCAAGCTTTATCGAATATCAATACGTGTACAAATAATATTGTTGATTCGTTTTGATCATAATTTAATTTCGAAATGGATTTTGTTGATGATTTTAATTTTAAGAAATTTGAAATATACGAGATGCTTAAATTTTATCAAATGTTCAATATGCTATAAATAAAACAAACAATCATATTTTAAACAAGTCGCAATCAAATTGATTGAATTTCATCAATTGAATAAACCACACTCCCAGATTTTCTTCTACTATATTTTCTCTCTTTCATTCAATCGTTTTATGGATATTTTTAAACACACAAAAAAAAAATCAAATCAAAAGCTGAAAATGGTAATTTCAATTAAAAATGCAACACTCACCGATTCCCAGTCAATGGACTTGAAGAATGGATGACTCACAATATCCATAAATGGATTTTGTCGACTGCATCCCAACCGTTCTCCTGGTCTCTTTTCGAGGAACGCTTTTAACACTGTTGCTGCTTTCACGCTGAGCGATCTTGGAATACGAATGGTTTTCTCCAAAATCACTTGGAAGAGATAATCTTCGGTATTCTATATTGTGAACGAAACGAAAAATATTTACGATTTAATTTTAAAGTTCAAGTGTACGATATCGATTGGAATAATTATCAACATACCTGATCCGGATTGTCATTGGCTCCGGCTATATCGAACGGACTTCGTCCAGCGAGCATTTCATAAAGTAATACACCTAAAGCCCACCAATCGACCGAGAAACCTGTAAAAAGCGTGAGATTCAGTGTTGAATGGCATATAGTATTTTATTTGTTACAATCACATTGGCTATTGGCTAATCACATTCGTATATCGTGTCCCATTTTGTGCAATACTTGAATACACCGTATCGAATTTGATTGAAAATAAAAATGCCAATAGCATAGCTACAGGCTATACAGGTGTGGAAATATGACGTTTGTTTGTGTATATTTACCATAGTCTTCGCCGCGAAGTATCTCTGGCGCTATATAATTTGGTGTACCACAGAATGTTGATGTTGTATCGCCCGGGCGTATTCCTTCCTTACACATGCCATAATCAGTTAGTTTAATGTGACCTTCATGATCCAATAGGACGTTATCTAATTTCAAGTCTCGGTAAATGATCCCCTGTGATCGAGAAAGAGAAATTCCAATAAAAATACAAAAACAATAACAGCGAATAGTTTGTCTTCAAAGGAGTGACACATTTGGTTCTGATCTTGTCAATATTTGGCTTTGAGGCGACTACAAATGTAAAGACGGTATCGTACAAATACAATTTATATAGTTTCGTTTATTTTTTACAAATGAACTATGGACATTCCAGCTGATTTTCTGTTGATTTGCTGCAAGCTTATAATGTCGATTTAACCACTTACTTTTTCATGTAAAAAGTTTAATGCCAAACTAATTTCAGCGGCATAGAAACGGGCATGCTCTTCGGGTAGACGACGCTGTCGTTGCATGTGAAACATTAAATCACCACCGCGCACAAATTCGATTACGAAGAAAAGCCGTGATGGTGTTTGAAAACATGAATGTAAACCGACCAAAAACGGATGATTTGATGCCGTTTCAAACACATGTTTTTCCGTTTGCACCCAATCAATGTCTTCATCATCGGTGACTAATGCCTTTTTAATTACTTTCATCGCATAGATGCGCTTAGTGCGTTTCAATTCGACCATTAACACCTTTGCGTAGCTACCTCGGCCGATAACACGAATCAATTCAAAATCGTCCAATGAATACTGTCGCTGTGGCCCAATTTCCAATGTTTCTTCAACAGCAGGCGCTGCTTCAATAGCACCAACATCACCTTTATTGTGTGCATTTCGAAACACAGAAAAAAAAGTCCATCAATATGTAAAATACAAGCATGACAGTAAATTAGAATTGATAATCATCTCGATAAACAATCGATTTTGTAAAAAAGAGAATATTACCGTGCTCTGGTATTTCTGGTGGATAATCGGCGGCCGGTGGAACATTTTCTATTGCTTGATGATCGTTGCTAACGCCATTGTGGCTATCGCTTAGAATCGGTTCCACTTGTTCCTTGGTACATGATTTTGAACCTAATTTGTGGCACTTTTTATGAACAAGTAATTTACATTGCGTACATTTGAATCCTTGACGACCTAAACCCCAAATGCGATCGTGACAATATGCACAAAATGCACGCTAAACGAAAAAAATAATAATTATATTAGCAGTTCAATATGAATGTTGGCAGCACTTTTATGGGCATGCATAAAATTCCCAATCAGTGTTTTTTTTGTTAGTTTAAGTGTAATTTTCATTCTTTTTCGATTTTTCTATTTTCTGTCCACGTTGTATCACACATTCACCGTTTTTTTTTCATTGTCATTAGTTCTATGGTGATAAATGACAAGCTCGTATATCTTGCGGAAATGAATTGTGAATCGAATGACACACGAAAAAAAGGACGAATGACAACAGAGACGTGAAAACAATGGAACAAAAAGAAACGATCGAAAAGAATGAATAAATGAATAAAACAAGCGGAGTGCATTTCTGAGATACTTACGCGATTAAAACGCTTCGCTTGGAAAATATGACCATTCACTCTATACAATTTTCGCCATCGTCGAGCACCACGTCGATAAATGCTCCCTGTATGAGTGCGCATGAGAAAAGTAAATGAGAAAAAAATATACATAAAAAAAAACTTGTTGTGAACGAATTTAAAATGAGTGAATAAGCCTTTATGAAATTGACATCGTTTGCCTAATATGCTTATAAGTTTGAGCGCACCACATTTCATGCCATAATGTTAAATGAAACATGCACACGCTGACAATGGTGTGGAAACACTTATGAAAATGTTGTCTCTATCCAATAGAATGCATATATTCAAGATTTTGTGTGCACACATTTTTTTCGGATTTAAATTCAATTTTTTTTTCATTAATCCTTGTGTCTGTGCAGCTTATTTGGAAAAGCCTTATTTTGCCCGTTAAATCTCTGCTCAAGTTTAGATTGGTCATCGTCAAACATGAATCTTATCCAACCACTTGTCTCAGTCATTTTTGCCGAAATGGCATAAAATACCGCTATTTGACACATGGCGCAGATTGAGAAAAATATGACTTATGTTTTCTTCAAAAATCATTTATCAGTAACCATTGAGGAAACAAAACGTCAAAAACTGTACAATTTTCCAATGCTTACACATAATTCATGCTCTTTTATAGTTAAATCTTCTTACGACCAATATCAAAAACTAGAATCCAGATCTAACAAGGTGTGAGATGTAATTGAAATATCCTGTTTTTATCAGCTTAAATGAATAAATAAATAATGTTAGCGACTATACAATAAAACATCACATAAAAATGCATTTGATAAAATCATATCCCCAATGAATTTATTTATGCTTCATAAATCCATTGTCCGTCAAAACAGAAAATGCCATAATTTTGTTGTTGTTGTTGTGTACAGGCGTCTGCAAATGCATTCTTTTTACAATGTAATATATGTGCGCAATGATGTCTTACAACCTTTATTCACATGCTATAAAAGAAGCTCATTTTTTTCTCTCTGGTGAATGACGTAATGCAATTGAGCAAATAAATTCAATTTGTCAGAAGATATAGCATAAACTCTGAGCTGTATAATCAGTGGAAAAACATAATTATTAAAAAACATAAACTTACGTCATTTTTATATGAAATGGCACACAGTTTAACAACTTGAAGAACGAACAACATTTGAGAGTTGAAGAGACAGATAGGGAATGGAGAATGAAGAGAAAGAAAGTAGAGTGAAAAAATTGCATTTTAGCTTTGATTGAATAAATCCACGATTCAGTGCTTTGAGCTTCTGACGCTTTCACTCACTCTCACGTACCTTTCGTGCTTTACATTTAGGACCTTACACATAAATGTCTCGGATTTTGGTTGGAAACATCGTAATAACAAAAGCAACACGCCTCCGAGAAAGACGAAAATACGAAATAAAAACTATGTAGAATGGATGGATCTTCTTCAAAATCGAAGTCTCTTTAAGCATATAATTCTCTTTATCTATCCATTTTTCACCCATTGTCTCCAATGCCAGTTTTATATAGCAACGACAGTACCCTGCGGCTCTTTATTTTGATTTTATATAAAAATAGTCTTTATAGTATTTATGAAGTTATTAACATTAATGATACTTACGATCTTCGCCGACACAAGACATTCCAGGTGCTGATGGCACATTTGGGAATACTGAAAATGAAAAAGAAGGCAAAAATAAAATAAAATGATCAAAATCGTCTCTTTATAACAATAAATATACAAATAAAAAAAAGCAAAATACATTCTATGAGTCGTATTATTCAAGGGGAAAAATGTGAAGAGAACGAAAAAAAATTATTTTATTCGACTTGTTTTTTTTTTTTGTTGCAATGCATAGGATTCGTTTATATTTTCATGTGGAACCTGTTCAAAAACGAATTTGAACAGTACATGGCTCCCATGTGGCATGAACTCGACAAACATTTTTTATATCGTCTCTGTTTTTTTTTCACTTTCTTTCTGTCGTTGTGTGCACTTTTTTTTGCTTTGCTGAAAGTTGTTGATCAAAATCCATGCAAACGGGAAACTCATTTGTTGATTTGCATTTAAGTGTTATTTTGCTCTTTCTCTCTTTTGTTCGCTATCCAAGATCCGTTTTTATATCCATCATACCGCATACGGTATACCAATGGAAATAGACAGCGACTGATATGGATTTATTAAATAGAAAGGATAAATGTCTTAATATCCATAGCGATTACAATTTAAGACGTGTTATCATAAAAAGCCATATCCGCAGCTCATTTCATTCTTTGCTGCTATAACTCCCCCACCCTCCCTATTTCTCTCTCTCTCTCTCTCTCTCTCTCTCTCTCTCTCTCTCTTCCTCTCTTCTGTTGGTTTGACAATGGTATGACGACGGCGAAGTATTCTTAATGCAATGTAAAATTATGCAAAAACCTACATATGTACATTTAAATACTGTTACAAAATGTGGCGATAAAATTCTTTAAATAGCATATCATTGGTGCTTTCGTTTAGTTTTTCTTTATGCGATGTTACCGTTTTTTTGCTTGTCGCTCGCGCTTTCCCTATTACTATCTCTTACTGCTTAGGTTTTTTTTTCGTTCTGTATGCCCCTTCATATTCGATGAACGATTCTCGTTTGCGTTGAACGGGCTATAGTACAAAAACAGCACAAACCAAACCAAAAAGAAAACCATCGACGATGAACACAACGCACAGCAATAATTTTTATCTGCCATGACATTATGTTGACGGTACTCTTGTTTGTCATTGCGATTCCTAATTTCTTCCGATATGGTTCCGATGGATATATAAACTTGTGTCTTTCGGTGTGTGCTTTTCTATTTGCTGACGCATTGGCATGTCTCTGTTGCCGCTTTCAGGTTTCCGGGCATTTTGCTTCATTTGTCAAGTTGTCTGGAAGACTACAACCCAGAGATAGATAGAGAGAGAAAGAGAGAGAAAGCGAAAAAGCCAACAGAAAGGCTATTGATTTAAACCGCAGCACGTTCAAAACCAACACACGCTTCGAAAAAAAATGAAAAAGCGTATCAGATGAAGAAATATTATGTTGCTGAACAACGGGGGTGGCAATCGATTCAGAGAGTGTGAGAGAAAAAGAATATCAAAATGATATCCAACGAATTGATTCAGTTCGAAGTAAATCAGTTATGAGTTATGAACGCGCTCTTGATCAAAAATAAAAGATATGTGAACAAGATAGGTCTTACTGATATTATTTGGTTCATGGAGTTTCAGAGCCATTTTCCAGCAGCACAGAAGAATATGACGCAAAATTTCATTAACTAAATACAATAAGGAAAGGAACATGGGCGCATCATCGACAACGAATAAAATCCTTGAAACCAAATGAGCTTGTGCACGACTTTTCGTTCCTCGTCTCTCTTTCTCTCTCCCTCTCTCACCCTAAACCAATATCCGATCGAAAAATAAAAACCAATTGACTATAATAAAATCAGTGTAAAAGCTAAGCAGATAAAATTGAAAAATAAAACCATATTATTATCATAGTTGGAATACAACATTGTTAATAGAAATGGAAAAGTTATTGCGAAATAAAAAAGAGAAGAAAAAAAACTGGGGATAAATAAATTGTGAATCATCTTAATCACAATTTAAGTTAGAATGTTTTTTATCGTGTTTGCGTTTCATTCGACGTTATCAGACAGCGAGCGCGTTTTAAACGGAAGTGAATTGTGTGCAATTTTAATGGGTTGAACCATTAAAGCCATGCTATCAATAAAGCTCGTTTATTAAGTGAACGAGGAAAACCTGCTTATTTCCCGCCGTCGTGCACAATAAACAGGAAAGAGACAGAGGGAAATGGTGATCGATGTACAAATGGAATTATTTCTCAATTGAAATTTTGCCATTTTACTTATTGTATTGTATATCAAGTTAAATAAAATTTGATCCGCTTCACATACTGAATGTACAGAATCAGTGTGCAGAGGGGCCGAAACTTTTAAAGATATTTACACATAACAATGAAAAAAAACTAACGATTTTATTGTGTATGTGTGTATCTACTTAAATTTGCTTCGTCAATTTTTTTTTATTTACATGTTACATCAGGAAGCCGTAACCTTCGGCAGTACAGTTCAACAAAACAAAAATCTTCAAACTTGGCATGGATCAAACCAAAAGTGATGAGCATCATCTTTTTAAAATTGCGCTACTTCTCCCTCTCTCTCTCTCTTTTCCATTATATTATTCTGTATATTTTTTTGTCGTTTTGGCATTTCATATGAGAGCTCTCACTTTTCTTTCTCAATTTTTTCTGGGCTACTTTGGTATTTGTGTGTATGACTTTACTCGTTATTTTCTTTTACTATATTCTCTGATGGACTGTTTTCTATTTGTGTACATATATTGTGTTGGCCTATGAAAAGTTATGCGGATTCATTTTTGAGCATTATGCAACGTGCACTCGCACATTCATACCAAAATAAATGGCTCTCTACATACGAGACAGTAAAACAATGTGGCAATACAGTGAAAAATGCAGTAAGATGGGCAGAAGGGGGTAGAAATGGCATGACAAAAAGATAGAGTAAAAAACAGTGTCCATGAAATTATGTGAATAAAAAGAAATTGTGAATAGTGTTGTACAATGTACATATATATTATAGTGAGCTAATCAAAAGAATAGCATATATAATTTCATATACACATAAACATTTGACAAAGCATCCACAATAAAGGTGCCAAGGTACATAGAGTGAAAGTAGTGTTTACGATGAAAAATTGTCTTCCATTAAAAAGCCTATGATGACGACAAAAATGCGAGCGAGAGAAAAAGACCAAAAGAAAGAGAATATACTTAAATTTATAGTAAAAATTAAAGTATAAAATATGTGTCTATGTGTTACGTGTATGTGCAAGCATTTAAAAAAGGTAAATTGTAATATTTTCCGTCCTTTCTCTATCACATGTTATCTCTTTCTCTCTGTTTGACTTTTGTTCTTGGTTTTCGAAATTGTTGTTGTTGACGACGATGTGAGCGTGATGCTTGGAAATGTTCGCTCTTTTTTTCTCATTTCCACGAAACAAACAATGCAGCAACACAGGATACAATTTTCATATTTTATGTGTTAGAATCTTTGACGTACGCCGCTAATAAAACAACCTATATCTGTATTTATAGTATATGCTTCAAACTACGATTTGTGGTGAAAAAAAAATGTACGAACGGCAAAATGTTAAATGTATTTGCATGTTGAGCATCGAAAGAGATACATATATGCGCATATATTTTAAATATTGGCCTCAAACCAAAGACGCAGTACCAATGCAAAAGAGTGAACGATGTCACCAAGAAGAATTGAGCAAACGAATGAAAGAACCATAGAAACTGGTATAGTAGTCAACAATTGAAACAAAAACTGAAACGAAATCCGGAATAATAAAAATAAAATCGTGGCTGGTGCTGTTCCTGCTTATTTCTTTTTTCTCGCTCGTTTTAATCTCGTGACAGTGCGACAAATAAGAAAAATTTGTACATTTGTTCTCATTAAAAACGAACATGAACTGCATTTTTTTCATTTGCACACAAAGGCTGCTGTAGTTTTTGTCGTCACAAGTCTCTATTTCACTTGTGCTTTCAATACGAGCAAAGCGCGAAAAAAACTACCATCGTCGTCGTATATCAAATGATTTGGACGAAAAATTCCTTGCAAACAATGTACATAGTCTAGCACGGGGGTTGATCTCTGTTATACCTCAACACATTTTCATTTTACATTCAATGTTCACAAATTGCAGCGCGACGATAACAATAATAACATATACAGCAGAGAAAAAAAGAGTACATAGACAAAAATACATATACGCACGCACACATCCCATTGAATACGTTCATCGTTGCTTGTATAATGGTCTTAATTAATCACAGTGCTATGTCATTTCACAAACATAATAAGATATTTCAAAATTCCACAATTCTATGCACTCGAAACTATGGCGCGTGATGATGCACAGACATACAAAGGTCGACAACGATGATGCCAATTCCTACTAAGTAAATAAATAAACATGGACCCCAATTGACAAAAGCGAGTCACTTTAACAAACAACCATCTCTCATTCAAGCAGTCTATGTATTTCGGATGGATATCCATCCGAGATATTTTAGAATATCTGGATATTTAACGCAACTGCACAGAGCCAGAGCTGCGTCGCACATATAATCTACGGTATGTCGCTACACGTAAAATACAGACACAGTGTGACTGTGTACGTGTGGCACTTGATACACATATACGTCGCGACATACCGTAGATTCTATTTGTGACGCACACAGCTCTGGCGCTGTGCAGTTGCGTTGAATATCCAGATATTCTAAAATATCTCGGATGGATATCCATCCGAAATACATAGACTGCATTCAAGTGATCTTATTAATGCCATATGAAAATGTAATAATTAATTGAATTGGTGACACTTTTTAGGGCATAGCTTCTGAAGTTGACAATCAAATACCCTTCTGCCTTTTGATATAATTCCAAAGTTTACCTAAACATCTAGGGGTCTCCAAAAAGGTGTTCAGTTTTTAATTTTTTTTAGGGGCTAATTGAGAATACATTCTCCAGTAATCTGTCACGTCGTACGGAAGACATTGGTCAGAAGGTATGTTTCAAGTTCCACTCATTTTGAATTGATTCTCTCGAAATAAATGCAAAGAGAAAGAGAGGAAAAAAATAAATAAATAATATGTTCCGACAATGATATTAGTTCTGGGTGTACACGTGTTTTTTTATCACATTTTTTTTCTTTTTCAAATAAAAAAAAGCTGCCAGACGGAAATAAAGTACGGGAAAAAAGAGAAAAAGTTAAAAAGCATACAGTAGATTTATACAGTATTCAGGTTGCGCAGGACATTTGCTCAAGTTCCAGCCGATCTTTGGGAAAAACGTGATGCTGAAAATCTCGTTAAAGATGGAAAAGCACAGACATGCAATTGTCTACATCACATCGTTACGGTTTTGCACAATTTCTCTTAGGAATTGAATAATTTTTTAGTGTTTTTTGTTCGTTTCGCATGTGTTCACAGCGTTTCAAATTGTTTTTTTTTTCTCTTTAATTCGGAGTCCGTTTTGTGTGCAAATTTACCGCCCACATAAATCCAGTGAAAATGAATTACTGAAGCGAAAGAAGCACGAACCAACTTCACAGAAAATTTGAAGGCATACACAGACTCTTGTTCTCAATAGTCTTATCAAGGCGAACTAGAGAACGGAAATTCATTGCAATCTCATTGCATTAGTTTGCTCACTAGCTAGCGAGTATCACTTGCGTTGTATATTGACAATGTACGCGACTCGATTTAAGAAGCGCCATCTCTTTCACGCCAGGTTCTAA
>NW_022197486.1:10450974-10535588 GCF_009176525.2 Contarinia nasturtii
TTCGTTATTATTATTGCAAAACTTATTCAATTTATACAATTTTGCAAGAAAAAAATATTTGCAAGAAAAAAATATATGAGAACCTGGCGTGAAAGAGATGGCGCTTCTTAAATCGAGTCGCGTTGAAAGCCGACTGTAAGTGATACTCGCTAGCTAGTGTGTGTGTGAGAGAGTTTTTTTTGTTTTTCTCTTCTGTCTGACGCAATTGGAATAACCAAGTCAAAGACCAACACTAAATATACACATGCTTCTTGACAAATCCGGACTAAATCTATTATGTGAGCAGTGGAAGTGGATATTTTCTTTCTCTCTGAGCTAAATGCACTGTTCATGCATGATGAACTCGTTCACTCCTCTAGTTTCCACTTTGACATCACACTGAAGCTGTTCATTAATTGTGGCGCACAACCACAGTCTACGAGTGTACCACCAAAAACGTAAATGCTTTAAATCACACTCGCATGCGAAAGAAGTAGAAATACGCAGTGCAATAAAAACCTCCGGCTTGAGAAAAAGAAATATACGGTAAAATTAAAAAAAGGAAAAACCAAGAGGATTTTCAACTTAGCTCTCCTTCCTCGTAAGAGCTTGTTTTCGATTCAAGAATGAGAAATAAGACGACAAGACAAAGCAACTGTGATTTGAGGCAGACTACTAACAGAATTTTTAAGTATAAAATTTAAATGGAATAAGAGAAATGGCATAGCATCTCATTTGGTTGTCAGCTAGTTTTAATCACTTGTCCCATGACCGCAAATTACCTCGACTAGTTTTTTTTTTTCAACTCAGTCTTCAACCGCATACATAAACAAAAGTCTCTTCTACCAGCATGAAGTTTTGTTGACTCTCTCCCTTTTCACTCCAATTCACTCCCTCTCAAACACACACACACACACATACACTCAATGTGAAGGTAAACATAGAGAACTTTTTTTATTCCTTTAAATATATCCCATGGCTAGCATGCAAAAATGCAAATGCTAAAATATTCATAAATTTATTTCAGGTTGGGTGCGCTTTTCTAGTATATTGAATATTAATTCAATATATGCATCCAATAAACTATAAATAATTCGAGTCAGAACAAGTCGCGTCAAATGGCGGCGGGGCGGGAGAGTGTGAAAATTTATTATTTTGGAATGCCATGCGAATTTCTGCTCTGATCAAAGTTCTATAAATATTTTGTAATATATCAAAGCAAGCATGCTTTTGTGGTTACTGCTCTCGCATCATTGCAGCCCTTTCCATCGAAAATTTCAATGAATATTAGCCTACTGGATATGTCGTTGCTTTTACAAATAAACATTTTGGCGACTAATATTTATTGGATGATATTTTTTTAATTGGCCATTTAACGAAAATTATAAACATTTTTTTTGGTTGCGTGTTAAAATATTTGTATTTATTCCAAACACGTTCATTCTTTTTTTGTTCGATAGGGTTTTTCAAATTTTCACATAATTGCAAAATAAATCGGATTTTATTTACATACTTTCACATCCACAAATATCGCATTTCGCATGCACAATCTCCAGTGTGCCAGAAATTGCAGAAAATTACTCATGCGAACTTTGTTCAACCTTCAAACAAATATAAATGAATAAACCAACGATAAAAAACAACAACTCAAAATTGAAGCCGTGAACATTTCAAACCAAACGAAATGAATTTGGCTAATGAAATTCTGAATAAGGACCAGTAGACTGTTGACAATTTTTTTAAGTAAATTGTTTCATACTAAACACAGCAAAAAACCCTACCGAAAAAATCAATTACAATGAAAAAAATATTTAAATTAAAATTAAAAAAATACTATAGTAATGTATGTGTGCGTGAAATAAAAAAAAATCATATTTTTGTTTGCTGCTTTTTACTAAATAATAGAAAAACATGGTGAACTACTTTCTGGAATTCGGACCATAATCAACATCAACCGAAGAAGATGAAAAAAAAGCTTATTTGTTTTCTTCTGGTGTGAGCACCAATTGGGAGCATTGAAATATATGTAAATATTCTTAAGCTCGACATTATGATGTTATGTGCTGGCCTTTAATAGGTTGGCGATAGAATAACATACAAAAGAGAAAAGTCTAAGCAAGACAGAAAAGAAACCCATCGTATGAAACAAGCAACAACAAAATCAAGCAATAAAAGATTGGGTGGTATACGCCAGAAGAGAGAGAGAGAGAAAATCAGAGAGAATCAGAATTTTCCACATCAATTTTATATTCCGCGTTCTCGGTAATACAGTGTGAATACTCTATTCAACTGATATTATGCAGTATTCCGTATGTTTATAGTGGATATTATAATAAAAGGCCCGAGGGCGATTGATAAACAAACAGATAATGCATAGATAACCGTTTTTCATTTGGTGTGAAAGATCAAAAGAGTAAAATAATATTTCGTCTTCTCGTTTTGCTAAAGTCTCACATTTTGGTTTTGCAGAACTTTCAATCCAACCATGAATATACAACAATTTCGAACGATGAGCTGCGAATAATAATAAAAACGAAGAAAAATAAATTGTATTTTTCTCGATTTTTTTTCTTTATTGCGGCCTCGCCGGAAAGGCGAAACTTTTTCCCCCTTGAAATCAGTCAGCAGAAAACTAATTTTTACGATTGCTTTCAAGTGGCAACAATAATGACGCTATCATACTGCAGTATTTCGCTGAAGGAAAAAAGAACACAAAATGAAGATAATATTCATCGACCGAAATTTTCTGCAAACAACTTTCTTGGTGCATTTGATTTCGAATTGGTGGATGACAGAAAAAAAACAAACAATTTGTTTTTGTCATTTAATGTAGAGAGAGCTGGAAACGAAGAAAAAAAGGAAAGATAAAATGATGAAATTCTTAAAAGTGCATTCAAATTGCGGACAAATATGATGATTATGCAGAGAGGTGCAAAAGTGAAGTGGTGAATTCGTGGCAAGTGGATTTTATTAGTATAATAAGGAGCAAAGCCAAAAGTGAACGAATGGTGGAGATAGCGAGGGAAAAAGATATGTGAAAATTGCGAAAATTTTGTATAGCCAATGCCACGAAAGGTTTATATAAATTATGTCGGCCATTCGGTGGCAAAATAGCCATTGCCACAACCGAAGAGTAGTTGAAGAAAAAAAGGCACACCAACAGCAGAAGCAATATCAACAAAAAAAAAAACATTATCGACGACGGCAACCACGTCAATTACAATCAGCACCAACAGTTTCTAGGTAAATAACATGAAAACATTTCAGTGAACGTGGATTTTTCCATGAATGATAATGGCAATAGTGAGGTGTTTGGCCAACAAAACGACGTGTTAAATTAACAAAAGGGTTTATTTTTAGGTTGAAAGATGGTTAAACCGTCATGACGTTGAAACACCAAGTCGCTCTAAATATACGAAGAGATTATTGAGAATAACATTGAGCAAAGCGATAGACAACAGAAAACAGAGACAGAAAGCTTTTTTCCACATCAATCCGGTCAGCCAGAGTTGGTTGGCTATGTGGATAAAAATGCATTGTTGTACGTGTATGCGTACATTTAAAGCGTCTGTTGACGCTTACCCACATCAATCTCAGTGTTACTACCTCAGTATATGCCATATTGCGTCTGTCTTTCTCTACATCGCACCTATTTGGCAGCAAAAAAACAACAACAAAATCTTAAAATATTCCAAACGATAGTATTATGAAGTCAAATTCGACAGGTAATGTAATGTAATGTATAAATTTACCACCCAAACGACAAGAACAATAGTCAATAGAAAATAAATGCCGATATTCTTATAAATTATGAGTTGCATGTGCTGAATTTATTACGACGACGCATCAATTTACCCATTTGTTTCCATTTTTATCTCTTTAGTGCGTTATATTTTCTCATCATATTGTTCGTTATATTTCTTGGGCATCGTTGTGCGTGTATGTGCATAAAATAAATCTGAATCGTTGTTATCTCTCTTGTTTGCATTTCAAAGTGCTCTAATTTACGCACATATAACTGTGCTATAGCATTTATATGCATTATACTTGAAGCAGTCAAGTGGCAGATTTAATAATATCGACTGATATTACCAAATTTCATGGCTCAATTTGGGCCAACAACACAATGAATCAACGACCAGCGGAAAAGTGTTGAACGAATTGCTTCAAATCGATGCCATATCGTTATCTCTATTTCATGCGAATACAAATACCCAAAGTAGACAGAGATACCAGCTAATCAATTTATTCTGTCCGATGCGACGTAAGTATCACGCAAACTCACAATACCGTTGATATATATTGTAAAAGGAGCCACACTGTCTACCCATTTGATTTGGGCCATCGACAAAAAAAATGATGGAAATGCCGTTTGTTTTCTTTTGATAGCTATCATCACCTATCTTTCCTTGCAAAAAAAGGAATTGATGATGGCAGTAGTTTACGCGCTTATCATCCTTAGCGTATAATGCCAAAGTGGTGAGAATTAAAACACATTTTAGCCCGAACAGGTACTGGAGCAATGGGAATAAAAACATACTAATAATGATGATGATGCAGCACATCTATTTATATGAAACTCATGAAAGAGCAAATAAACGAACGAACGACCGAATACAGCGTACAAAACAAATGAACGACAATGTGTCGATCTAAGAGCTTTTGTGTGTGTGTGTTTCTATTTTTGTATAAGTGATGCACATCAAACAATAAAAACAAAAACATGAATAAACATATTGCATGCGCGAATGAAGCCCTGAAAAAAAAATGATAGGAGTAAAAATGAGCGCCACCGCGCACACAGTGTTATATCCCCTAAAATATTTAATGCAACACTTTTGTTTGCACATAATTTTTATGACACAATCATTTTTGCGTTTCAACGCTAAACAAAATAGAGAAAATAATAACAATCGAAAGGCAAACTAACAAACAGACAGCAAAGGAAACGTACACAGAGGCTTTATCTTTGTTGAAAAATAAAACATACACAGAAATATCTGTATAAGCTATTGGATAGATTTTATGCGGCAATGAACCTTTTGTTCTTTTCCATGTGATCCACTTGATATGCATTCGAATGCTGTAGCATCGCTGTAGATGCGACATGGCATTTGGTCCCTTTTTTATTTTATTTTATCCTTTTCGAACGCTCTGTCTTTCGATGTATCTGACTCGTTTGTTTTCTCGAAATTCAAGCACGTCCGTATAATTTGCCACTCTGTTTCGTCGTCGTCGTCGTCGTCGTCGTACTTTTGTCCCTTGCGCTCTCTTACTCAGTTTTTATTTCTAAATCAAGTAGAATCGAATTATCTCATTTAATCGAATATCGGATCATTTGTTGAAATCACAATAAAATTGACAAATGCAATGAGCAAACATACATATCAAAAGTGGAGAACAAACGGAAGAGCGATAAAACAACACACAATCGTAATTTCAAACGAACAAATTCAAACGGTACACAAATAAAAGGCATTAGAAGGAGAAAAACAGCGACATGACGCACGACATAATGAAATACCGAAAGCAAAATGTGGCTCAAGATATTCTTACCCGATTGCATCGGCAATTGAAGTTGTGACAAATAGAAGGAAATTTCCGTGCACATATCACACAGCAATTGATGTATATGTGCATTCAAGTGAAAGTAATTTGTATGAAGTTGAAAAAGTAGAAGGAAATGAGGCTCAAAAGAAATTATATCGCTTTTCAGTTCATTCTCGCACAGTGTGTATGCGGCGATTAAAACGTTCACTAACCCAACACAATTCAGTTCTTCGGAATTTTCTTTTCGTCGCGTTTTTATTCCCTTCCATCGAAGTCCTCGTATTCGACGTTGTCGCAATTGTTGTTGTAGCTGCTTTTGTCTATCAAAATTAGATTTTGCTGTCCCGTGCTGATTTTGCTTGATTTTGACGCTATTTTGATTTTATTTTCTTCGCTTTTTGCAAACACTCATGAAAAACGATAAAATAGCATACTGAATTGATGAAAAATGTCTTTCGTGATAGAGATTTGATTTTTTTTTAAATGCCAAACGGTCATTTTTTTGTTACCCGATCCTTTTCCATTTCATTTCACTTTTCGATTGGACCAATTTATTCCGTGCTTCAATTTTTGATTTTCTTTCGCTTTTTTATGCATTTACGGTATATCCAAACACTTGAACGACAATCCAGCTCATACACTTTATCATAGCAATTTTGTTTGCCATCCACCTTCTCAATCGCCGAACAATCGAAATCGACAAACGACTCTTTATTCACGAAAATACTACCGCAATAAAGAAAATTTTAATTTAAACATAAATTTCGCGTGTCGCGTGAAATGCTATTGTTATAGAAGTTTTGTTTTGTCACTTCTCTTTTTGTCTATGCTCCATGAAATATCTACTGAAAGTTTTTCATTGTCTATTGAAAAAAAAATCACACACGGGACTCGTAGTTTTCTACATCTCTGTCGTCCAAAAATTGGACATTACAAAAGAGCAAATGTGCACAGTAGCAATACCACCAACAATAATACCAAAAAGATGTGTAACTCACTAAATTGAACACTGAAAATAGTTAAGCGTTGCACAATACACACGGCAAACAACTAGAACAAACAAGACAATGGCGCAACAAGAACAAGAAACACCACCAAAGGCCAACAAATGTACAAATATTCTGGAATATATTTTATGAAATGGTGATGATGACGACGGCAATTGCGATGGCGTTAAGATTATAATAATTGAGAGAATAGTATGTGCCGAAATGGCAATGATCACTATGGGCTATCTGAAGAGACAAAATACAGAAAAAAAACGCTGAAGTACAAGCAACTGAAATTCGAATTCGTAAAATTTAGATTGAATTTTAGTCTATCGGCGAATGGTGTATTTTGTAACCGCGCAATATTTACTTAATAAATGAGCGAAACAAAACAACCACAACACACTGTAAAAGGCAAAAAAAAAAAAAATAGATGAGAGAGAGAGAAAGAAAACGTTGACAAACAAAAAAATAAATATGATGAACGAGGCAAGGAGGAAAGAAATAAAAGAGAGAAAACAACAACTCCGCACGAAAAATGGTAACAAATAACCAGGCACATAAATGATAAATCTGATAAAGGCATACAAAATACGTAAAAATTCAAATGTAAACGGGCGAGTGCGAGTAAGTGTGTGTGTGTGTGAGAGAGAGAGAACCGACGTGAACAACAGAAACAATTTATATGAACGATTGTTCAACTTTTCGATTGCGATTGTGGGATACATGTTGATTTCATTATATCCACTTTTATTTTTGGTTTTTGCCACACCATGTGGCAGCAAAAATGCAAAGAATCGGGCCGAACCACACATCGATGATATATCGAATCAAATGGCAAATAACAAACCGAGAGAAAAAAAACCCTACAAAACACACACTATACTAAAAGTGAAGCTCTGTGTGTCTGTGTGTGCTCGTTTACACACTTGCACATAACATTAATCTTTCGTTGATTAGATATGAGAAATAATAAATGTGGTTTCATGGAGGTGTTGTGTCATTTGTTCGTTTTACTTTTTGTTTGCTGCAGCAGCAACTGCTCTTGGTTTTACTATTGCTGCCCGTTTCTTTTTCTCACTTTCTTTGTTCCGTTTGCTATATATATTTTTCTCTGTCTCTGTTTATTCCCATACTGATTGTCACTTGTTTTTCTTTGTTGACGGCATTGGTATAAATTTCAAAATTTCTACTTTGTGTGTGTATGAGCTCTTTAGTTTGAAATTCGGTTGGAGAGAAAACAAGCAGATTTTTTTTTGCTCCGATTCGGAATGTCTTTTCGATTCTGAGCTTCATTTGAATCGTTTATCATTCAACCACATGGAGTATGTTCTGCATATGCTTTAACATCTAGAGAGAGGGTATGTGTGTGTGTGTGTCTGATTTTTTTCCAGTGTGATTCATCTCAGAATATTGACCGTTGTATTCACCAATGGGAAACTTTGTTAGAACTCTGGTTTTTGCGGTTGTATGATGTCTGTTTCCACCATTTTCTATCTCTTTATCATTTTCTCGATATATGCTGAGGCCCCATCAGAGTCTGACAAAAGTTGCAGAGCAAAAACACAACGACACAAACACACATGCACACAATTGGCTCAACAATGTCAATGGCTGAGCTATTGAAACAATTTGTTTATTATTTCGTTTATCCGGCCTGATAGGCGATTATGATTTGTTCGTGCAATTTATTTATGAGCGCTAGCCTAAAATGTGACATCATGAGCCATTGTTAGTTTTCAACAATTAATAAATTACATGCCTTTTCATCATCGTGTCTTTGTCTCTCTGCCATTTGTTAGTGTGTTGATGTTGTTACTGTTTTGAAGCAAAGCTCATATATGCAAGACAGTCGCTTTGATGCGTGTGAATGCGATACGATAAATGTCAATGCAAATATCTAACAACATCATTTTATCAGAGAAACCACATTTCATTTATTGCGACCTACGACACATTGTATACTCAATGCAGTACATAAGCTCACAAAATCTCGACTCTATAAAACGATGTCAAACACTCTATTCCCCCTTCTCTCTCTCTCTCTCTCTCTCTCTCATTTTTAAACATTTTTTGTTCATATTCAGTAGTTCTCGGTTGGTGTTTCTTTTTTTATGCATCGAGTGCACAAAAAAGTGGAGATGAAGCACAAGTGGAACAAAGCAAAGTGGATAATAACAAAAAAAAAAATAAATCCCTTTGGAGCAGTTGTAAACGTTGAAAATATGCAAACATAGATTACATTTCGTGGATTATTTCTGATATGTTGAGCAATCAATGTGTATAAAACGAAGAATCGATGAACATTCATTCCGTATGGAACACGAGGATAGTAGGAGAAAAAGCACCCCAATGGAAATGTACACTATTCACATACCTTCGTTTTATTCAGTCGGAAATTTATAGCATCGCTTGTATTCAGGACTTTCAATTTCGGTAATGGCAAATCAATTGATTTGGATAATAAAGTGGAAAAATTATATGATGATTCATGCGTTCATTTGGTCGATTTCAAGTTGAAAATTAGTCAGCCAAATGAATAAATTTTTCGCAACATTCGATTCATCGTCATCGATAGAAGGATACCAAACACCCGATATATGTACACAAAGCAAAAACCATTTTTTTTCAAACGTCTCTGATATTATATATCATGGTACTCACATAAGCTCAGGTATATCTATCGACCAAATACAAATCCAATATGCAAACTGGCGATGAAGTGAAAGAGAGAAAGAGAGAGATAGAAAGAAGCACAAGCGAACTCAATTGCTGAACCGAATCTACATTTTAAAACCAATACATTTCAACTCACTGAATACTTTCGAGTGCATTTATTGATGATTAATTAATTTATACAAAACGTCACTACTTAAAATAAATCAAGCAGCACTTGAGCTATCTTTAATTAAACATTATACCCTTAAATGGGATCTCTTTTTCTCTTGTCTGGCCATGCGTGTTTGGTTTCTGTATCTCGATCGCATTTCATATGTCCATCTCTTGGACATAGGTAATTCGATAAGTGTGCAATTAATTATTGCAGATGGACAAATAAAACCTTTTTACCCTCAGCTATCGCACACCCTTTTCATCAATGACAGAATGTGAAGACTTCAAGTCTCATTGGGCTGACGGTGGCGCCACCAATTTCAAAGGTGACGTCAATGTAATTTAACAACTCAAATCGAAACTAAACAGCGCGCCAATTTTAAAATTTGCTGTCATTTCCTCCCATTGCTTATCATTCAACATTATTCATTATTAACGTTTTGCGTGATTTGTTTTTATTGATTCCTAACGTGCAACGAGAAGTTTGTGTCGATATTATTTGATATTCCGATTAAATTTAAATTACACGCGAAAAAAAGAACAAAAATTATTCAAACAGATTATGTAGATTGTTGGCAGCACTTTTTTCTACCCTACCTATCTCTCTTCATACTGTCTCTCAATTATTATCAAATGAAATCCACTTAAACCACATTTATTTTCACAGTGGCGGCAAAACCAAAGAAAAGAATCCGAACATACTATGCGATAATAAATGAATGAAATGAAATCACAAACGAAAAAACGTTTGATTTATGGCCAAAATATTATAATGTGCATGTGTGGAGAAGATTTATTCGTCATGAAATTTCATTTATCGATGCATTTGGCTATTTTGCATTCCGAAATGTTTCAAAATTCAGCATTGTGACCTATGCTTTCAAAACTATTTTCACATTCAGCATTGTTACAATGGCAACAATTTGGAGGCTTCTTCAAACGCATTTATGTACTAACACAGAGAGCGAGAGCGAGAGAGAGAGAGATGGAGAGAGAGGGAAGGGAGAAAGAGACTTATATAAACACAAAGTATATAATTTTCAACATTGATTGACTAAAAATAGCGAAGCCGAACAAAGCACACACAGTATAATCACATAGAATTGCATTCTTTACCATCACAATGTGATTATTTGGTGCAAAATGTCTATAAATCAAGATTTTTTTTGTCGATCGTTGTTGTTCGATTTTACCAAAACTTTTCACCATCGTCAAAACAAATAGTCATGACACGAAAATGCATTCAAAATGCTCCAAATTGTTTTGTAAACAGAACCATAAATGAACGAAAACAAAAAAAAAACGAAACCAAAAAAATAAATAAAAAGACAACAAAATTCAATGAAATTAAAGTGATAAATGCATTTAATTTTCTTCAAACGTAAAACTATAATCAATCATACATACATATTTTTTTATTCATTTAAAAATGAAACCATAAAAACATAAAAGTCCTTCTACATCAAATGTTCCCCGTATATTTGTAGTTGAGAGTTTTAAATTCGTACCTGTGGCGTAAGCTGGTTCGATTTCATCCTCGGAATGCATTTGTGGCGGTGGCGGAACAATTGGTATCGGTCGTTCGTAGTGCATGCACGCTTCCAAATAATTAATTGGCATTGATTCGCTATAAACTCCGGCCGTTCCTCGTCCTGTACAAATCATACTGTCCATACCAACGATGCTTCCGCTGCCGGCGCTAATGCCTGGACTTGAACCGGAACCCGATGCCGATCCTGATGTTGTGTAAGGCAAATTGTTGTGATTTGTTTTGTTTGTGTGTGGATGTGGATAGTTGTTTGCCATTGTTTGCTGCGAAAAACTCATAATTTCTTCAGAGAAACAAACTCGCGGCCCAGAATTTTGTAGCCAATAGTCATCTCCAGAACAGTTTGTTCCTGTCAAAAAATAATGAGCTTTTCCCCATTCAGTTTTCAAATTGCAATTTCGGCATTACGCACATACACTAGTCCATTTATTTATTTAAGATTTTTTTTCTTCGCAAACAAAAAAAGAGTCACATAACACATATTGGCACATGGTAAAATAAATTTGATTGCAAAGCGACAACAAAAAAAAAACACTCTATATGTGCGCAATACCATATGGTATTATAAATTCGAACATAGAAGATGAAGTTGAAACCAAAATTCAAAAAACAAAACGGCAACAACATCAACATCAACGAAAAATAAATCGAGAATAATGGACTAGATAAAATTTGGATTTTGTGTGGTATAAAACACAAACCTTGTGGGCTAGATCCATGAATGCTCATTGCTTGCGGTGTTGCCGATGTCGTCATATAATGATGTGTATACGGATGCGGATGTGGTACATCATAATCGCCGGTATCGCGTAACGTTGAATTACGTGTCAATGTATTATTTGTAGATTGCACACTTGAAACGGTCGCACCACGACACAATATATCCGATAATTGATTCGCCTGTATGTCAAAATCATACGACTTTTTTCCGTTTAGATTGATTGTAGCCTCTGGTAACACCTTCGGTTCGATATCGGTAAATGGTTGGATGAAAAAGAATTTTTTTTGTTCGATTTGATTTTAGCTCTTTTCATTTCATTTTTTTTTTTTTTTTACTTTATTTTGTGTTGCCATTCTCTCATCATGAGACAGAGAGGGTCCGATGATATTTATGTAAGTATGTATTGATGGAGATACTCAGTGCACAAAAATAAATAAGATTCAGTCCTGTTTTGAATGTTTACATTTTGTGCACTGCTACGGCAGCTATTCAAATGACATATAATGGACTGAGGAAAATCTAATGCATTTTTACTCCGGATTTACTCTCATTTTAATTCATGAGATTTGATTCGATTTCAGTGTTTCACTGAGTTTCGTTCACTATGAAAATATCGTCTCAATTCATTGAGCTTTTTTTGATTTTCACTGTGTTTTCAAAATTTTCCACGTACGAAATGTTTGTATGTATGAGCTGGGATGGAAATATGAGAATGCACTAAATATACACTCACAGGTACATATTATTATGGAAACTGTGTGAGTGTTATTGAGTATTGTATGATTTACAGAACAAAAAATTCAAATTCATCCATTCATCTTTGGTATTGCAAATTACCTGTGGACTATCCAATCGATCAATTGAGGTTCGCCTAGAGTACTCATCGTTCATAATGACCGATCCACCGTTTCCAGTGCCACCATCAATCGGACACGATTGCTGTGATAGCGCTGAATGTGGCGGCGGTGAATCTTCAATACAGTGGCATTGACTATCCTGACATTGAGCTTAACGATGGAAACATTTTGAAATACAGAAAAAGTAATATCCGGTAATATGAGTTAAATTAGATTGTGGTAGATGTGGTTACTCCTCATAAATTAAAAATCAACATTTGTTTTCGCCTCATTTCTCGTGCCCTCTTTTTTTGTATGCAAATTTAAAGCTTACCGAATGATTTGACCCCGAATTTGTTGAAAAATTGATGAAATTTTTATAATCAAATCATTCGAAATTGGTTTTGCAGTGAGAGTAAGACCGTGTGAGACAATGAGATTGAATTATGACAGTTCAATAAAAGCGGTGCTTTATGCACACAAAGATCTGTTTTAAATCCAATACCTTGACACGATGGACTGCTGCAACGACTACTTCGGCACGGGCTATAGCATGTCGGTGCTGGCGGTTCACTTTGTGGAACTGTGTTGATTGGCATAACCGTACATTGTGTGTTGCGTCGCGGTGATCGACCTCGATCAACTGCTGTTGCACTCCAATAGCCCCACGCCATCACAATGCTGTTTTTTCACTGCCTTTTTTGTGGTTTATTTTATTTTCAGATTTAAATTCACTTTTTTTTATTTTCAACTGCTTAAATCCCCAGATCGATTTCACAAAAACACTTGCACCACTGTTTTGTTCTCAGTTGTTGTTTTTTTTTTTGATGTTGTGCTTCCAAATTAATTGTATCTTTTTGTTTATTATTTTCTTTTTAGTAGCTATTAAAAAGAGTTGCACATCTGAATTGTATTCACACTCTCACCCTGAAATCGTGGACAAAAAATGTTCTTAACTATTTTCGACTCGGTTCGTTTAATCCACTCAATAGTATTAACTGAAGACCGACACGACCAAAACAAAGTGAACAAAGAATGGTAGCTCGTCGCTGATGATGTTTTGTTTTCAGTTGTTGTTTCTCTTGTTGGTTGTGTGTTGCACAACAATGAAAATAAAAGCCAAATACCACTTGAAGGCAAATACATTTGGTCATTTCATTTGAGAAAAAGAATTCGTTACGCGTACATACGTTGCACCGGATCGGATTTTAATCATCCAAACGGATGCAGAAATTTCAATTTAATTTGTTTATTTTCGAAATGGTTGTTGGAAACATTTCAAAACTGTAAACGAACATTGACTAACTCTTCGGATCGATTAGAAGCAGTTCAAGTGAAAAATGAGCTCTCCATTTCACTATTTCTCGCGTATTCTCTCTTTATTTCAATAATATGCGTTTTAAATTGTTTCGTTTGCGCGAACTCGTTTAATTAACAGCATGCCATTTGGATGTAGATGAGATATACGTTCAATTTGCAGATTACATTTTATGTTTCGTTTGCTGCCACTGCTTTTTTTTTGTTATTATAGAGTTTTCAAATTATGTACAAAACATACTTGAAAATACGATTGAGAGATAAATAATTGTTTGCTCGGTCCGGACATAATGGCGAAAACAAGAAAACACTCAAAAGCGTATTATATGGCTATGTGAAATATTTCTGAAATATTTTTTTATCTGCAATTTTAGCAGTCGTAATCATATAATTCAATATTTGTGCTATGGAAATGTTAGCGAGAATGTGAAAAAGAAGAATTCACAAATGAAAATGTTGTTGTTGTTTTTTTTATTCAACTGCTTTTTTCAGTGTCATTGTTGTCGTCATTGTTTTCATCGCGGGTAAAATAACCGCAAAGAAAAAGGCTTTACGAAATGAAACTATGGGCGCAATAATTGATGACCATTCCACTGAGTCAGCAGCAGTAGAAATGTACTCGGTCTAGAACGATTGTGAAAGCAAACAATATCGATATCATTTGTTGGCGAAGAATTTCATCGCTTTTTGGTTTCCGCGTAACAATGTTACACTATCGCTACAATTCAGTTACGTCAATTTTCTAACGTAGCTTTTTCTGTTTTATACAATATTTCATTAGATTTGTAGTTTTCTTCGACTTGGAGACTCTGCCTCTGAGTGTGTTTCGGTGTTATGTTGGCTAGAACAAGAGAAATTTTCTATATTCTTAAATAATACACACCGAAACTGGCGACTTTGAATTCAATTTCATTTTCATCTCCTTTTTTTTACTTTTCTTGCACTCTTATGTGTTGCATCTTACAGAGATTTGGTTCATAGCGCTCGGCATATGAGCAGAAGTGAGATCAAAAGAGAAAACAGCACGAAGCAAATGAAAAAAGCACAGAAAGAGATACATGCATTCGATGAACAACGGGTCCAAATAATAAAATTGGATGTTGAAAGTCGACATAAGGCGAACTGATACTCGGTATTTATCCTAGTTGTTTCTATACTTTGTTTCATCCTTTAACCCATTTCGTTTCATCAATATTTTGTTGTATTATTTTCATTCGTTGCTGTTGTTGCTCTTTTTCCCATTTGCTCTCGTTCGTTCTCAATTCGATAGCGTAAAAAAAATTATTCAAACGAAAACATGGCTATTGAGCACACATTGCATGACGGTGTATGAGTGTATATGTATACACACACATACATTTCATTCACAAAATAACAATAAAAAACACAGTGCAAAATAGAACAGAAAGAAGAGAAAAAAGTAAACAGACAAATGAAACAACACAAAATGCACACATCGTTTGCCAGGATTTAAAATCACTATTTTTCCAAACTTTACATCGTCAACAAATCGAATGGAAGAAATGACACAATGAGAGCAACGGAGAAAGCATTCGCTCAGATCAAATAATAATCTTGATAATGATAGCGTTTCATTTGGCGCCGTGCGAATTTCGTAGAAAAAATCTACGTGTTTTTGCCAAAAAAAGGGACAGAAAAAGAAGAAGAGTGGTTAAATTGAGTTTCGGGACGTGCATTGTTCAAAATTGGCATTGTTGTGAACTTGTAGCGGAAGCGACCGTACAAAGAAAATAATCCAGCCAGGAAGTGCAAATGATGGCAGAAAAAAGAAGAAGATGAAGAATAACAACAACATCGCAACGATGGCAATGATGATGAACATCAACGAGAATTGGATTTGATGATGGCATTAAATCAAGGGCATAAAAGAATATTATGAACGTTCAGCTAATGCGTTTAGTACCCAGAGCCGAGTCCAGCATTAATCAGACATAATCTAGCTAATTATAATCAAAGGTAAAATTGCAGATACTTAAAAGACAATCGAGAATCGTTTGCGTTCACTTGGCGGCAGCGGATACACAAAATAACTACACACACACGGTGTTTTTCTATGTTTTTAGTTTCAGAAATTAAGAATTCTTTGCAAAATGGATCTATTCTATACTCTTTTTTCTCTCACTAATTGTATGCCACTTTCTCGCGCAATTTCTTTTTCTCTAATTAATATAGAATGGATACGTTATATGGGTTGACTTGAACTCGTAATCCATTGTTCCATGTACGGAAATTGGTGCAAGTCACAGACTTGTGTACGATTAAGAATCAAATACGGAGAGTTATTTGTTTGACACCCATTCCATTTGCATTAGCACACTCTAGCCTCTTTATATCCCCGCCGTCTATGAAACCGACAACACATTTATTTCAAACAAGAATATTTCTACGAATCGCTTGTACACTGGGACATGTTTTTCTTTTCGTTTTTTCTTTTTTTTTCTGACTTCTGATTCTTCTTCTTCATTTTTATTTGCTACAAGTGTAAGAGACTCGAGTTCAAGCCGAAAAGAAAATTATGGTGTCGCAGTGAGAAAAACGTGTGCATACAAAATAGCTAGTATGTCAATCGATGTTTATAGTTATGCAACATGAACTGAATTCTCTATTAGCTGAACATTGCCAATTCGTATTGAATGCACTTTGTAATCACTGTTGTACACACCAAAACGAGAAACAACTACTCAATATAGAGAACAGGCGCTCACATTGGATATACCAAGTTTCAAGCAATCTTCGTTTTGCTGCACTTGGAACGTGCTGCATTTAAATGAAATAAACGACACGCAACTGTTTTTTGCTTTACGATTTTTTGTTGTTGCATCTCCTTTTACCCCTTACGGCTGTGTGTGTTTGTGTGTGGTTTTTTTTTTCATTGATTCCTAAAACATGTTAAACCATTTATGTTATATGCACGGCATATATGAAAAATGCGATAAATTTACTTAAACCATTTGAATCGAACGATACAGCCAAGCATATTGTGAATATCGTTGTGTCATTTGTGTATTGATGCAGTGCAGTGCGTACATTTTTTCAGCAAAATTTAGACGCTTAAATCAATTTTAATTGATAAATATTCGGCATTCATGTGAGACTTTTTTTTGTCGATGGCTTCAATAAATATTTCAACGGTTTTTCTGACTTTGCCAATTTGCAAACATCTCTAGCACTCAGTGCACAATAAATATTTCATAAATATATGTCGAATAGATTTCATCGGTATACATTGAATGAAGAATATGTAAAATTTGCGTTGTAAGGCAATTGATTCGGGATTATGATATTAACTTTTTTGGTTTTCAATTGGTAAATATGTGAGGCTACAGAAATGCAACGAAGCTTTCGTTTGGATAATATATTAAAATTCATTGAACGAAAAGGCGATGTATGTAAAAGCGACAGAAAAACCGCAAAAACACAGAGAAACACACACACCACACAAAAATTGAACAACACATCCCAAAAACGTTCGGCTTAATCAACTTTCCTCTTTTCCAATTAAGCTAATTTAACTTTTAGGATGAGACAGTGCACTCGTGTTCAAAAAAATATTAGCATATTTTGCCATTGGTTTTTTCCATAAATGAATTGATGAGAATTGATTGGAAACCGTCACGTACACATACGGGCGGAATAATATTATTTAAATGGAAATTTACGACACGAAACTGAGAGAAAAAGTGAGTCAACGTCAAATGCCAACTATCGACGTGCGATGAATTTTCTTACCCAAAAGTAGGCAGCAAAGGAGAGAGAAAAAACCACACATAACAACGAATTTAATGAAAAAGTTGATAATGATGCTAAAAGTCAAGGCAACGCATCAATTTATCACGAACATTGTCGTCGTATCAATATAAAACACCATATTTACTATAGCACAAAGGGTGTGCTACAGTTCTGCAGCGCAGTTAGTTAATATGGAGTCGTTCACATAGTTTACACATTGTTACGTTCTATTAAAAGCTCTCACCTGCCTCACGAAAAAAGAGAACCGAAGAATCACATGGAATGACAAAAAGCAGTACCGTTTTTCTTTTCTTTTGGGTTTAAAGCTACAAAAAAATTGTTTTCTTATTCGCAATAAAACCAACATGAATTGGCAGAAAGAACTAAATTCAATTCAATCCAATTAATTCTAAACGAGTACCTATTACGTCAAACACAAGGGAGGTGTAAATGCGTTGCCTTTCACATAACTTATTCAACACGAAACCGACTCTATGTCTTCTGCCAACATCGAATGTACCATCAAATTTTTCGATGGTCACACACATTTTCTTTTCTTTGGCAAACCTACTTTTGCGCGGCAGATATATTTTCGGTGTACTGTATGTATTTCTTGATGTCATCATATATCTTTCTGTATCAGACATCCGTTGTGGCTGCCATTGATTCGAGGATTATTTTCGGGTTTTTCTTGCACTTTAACTGTGATGGATAGCTGTCGATTTTGTTTGTTTTTTTTTTTTGGATAAGATTTTCGCCATTTTTCTCACAATCTTTTTCTTTTAACAATCACATATTTCGAAGAAAGGTTTGCGTGAAACATTTTCACTCTCGCAGAATACACTTGGACCATTGGAATGATAAAATATACCATTATATATTGAATTTTCTTTAGAGGAACACATAGAGAGAGAGAGAGAGCAAACGAAATAGTTCACATATTAATTTAGCAATCATAACAGAATGTACACACCAAGTAAATGGCAATCCACAAGCACACATGCTTAAATTTGCGCTTCTGTGTGAAAGAGCGAGAACGAAAGCCGAAGTAAGCTAAAAATGTTTCCATACATATGGTGTAACGAAGTACAGTAAAAAGCTCTCGTGTGCTTACTTTTATTTTCATATGGCTCTTCGCTCTCACTTGTTCTCCCCATCTTTGTCGTTCACTCTCTCTCCGTCTATTTTTTTTTTGTTGTTGCTCTTTACATGGTGGTGTTCTACGTTACTTCTTTCGTTTTTCTTTTTTTTTTCTTTGCTTGGCTCCGTGTGTATCGTAAATGGGAATCTATATTTCAAAAAGTAACACGAACACATCGAAACATTAACGCGCGCTCATAACATTCTACACTAATGCGATTTGTCGACAACTTTTTGTGTGCTCTTTGTAAATTTGTTGTTGTTGGTGTTGGTGTTGCTGTCGCTGCTGGATCGGGAAGTTTTTGCCTTTTCTCTGCTCCGTTTTCTCTTTTGCCAATTCTTTTCTTCTTCTTGGATAAATTCATTTTGATTTTGGTGTAGCATCCAGAGAAAAGGAGAGAAAATATGATTTTCCTTACATTTTCATCGGACTTTTTCTTCTGTTTCACATTCATTTGCAATATGAACGAAATTTTATCGGATTTTATATTTTCTCATATAATTTTTTGAGAAGAAACAAAAAATTAAAGCCAACAATAACTTTTCCTATTTATTTTATATATTTCTCTTCTATTTTTGTTCAATTGTAAACTGAGTTGCCTTCAAGTGTACATAAACACACACACACACAATATACAACATCAAAACAATCAAGAGTTCCCGCAAACAGAAAGAGAAATCATCAATTCTAAATACACTCGTCCAATTACTATTATTTAGATTGTAGGAAAAACATTCTCTCAGTTTCGCATGAGTTTATTCTTCTCATTTGTTATTTGCTTGGCCTGTGTGTGCGCGAGATTTTGACGTTTTCTCAATATTATTTGAAAAGTGAGAAAAAGAGCGAAAAGTACAAATAACTTTTTTCATTTCAGTTTGTTGAATTGATAAAAGTATAAATGAATGCTTTGATTTCATTTGCTAAATTGGAAAGTTTGAAAAGTTTTGTGTCAATTCTTTAGTTCACTCGTTTTTTTGTTTAGTATCGTTGGTTGTCTTTGAGTCGCAAATGCGTCGTTTGTTTAGCACAAAAATAAAACGCGAAAAATTCTCTCTTTCATTCAATCGTCTCTCTTTTAACAAAACGAAACTTATTTTCTTTCCTTTTTTTCTTTTCTTTTTCTTCTGTTTGCTTTCTATTTCTAAAACACACAAACACCGATTTATGATAATTATTCCAATTTACCGAGAGAGAGAGAGAGAGAGAGAGAGAGAGAGAGAGAGAGAGAGAGAGAGAGAGAGAGAGAGAGAAGAGAGACACAGAGAAAAAGAGCTGGAAATTAGCGAACGATGAAAATCAAAAAAAGAAGAAAAAAAAAACACACACAAACGGGAATTTAACAAAAAAAAAATCAAAACACACGAGAAAAACACTTTATGCACAATGTAGTGTGTTTAAACACCGGAAAATTATCAAAAAGGGTGCAGCAGCAGTTACGACAATGCCAGGGATTTACTTAACTAACTACAGTCGGGTTGAAATTTTTATAGCAAATATTCAAAAGCATAAAGAAATACCAGCAGCACCAGCACTGACACAAACACGGGGGGACGCACACTAATACACAATACACGCACAAAAAATAGATGTCTGTACAAACACAATCGCTTGATGGTATTCGTACAAAACTTTCCACTGTATGAACATGACATAACCATAGACGATGCTCTGTGCATGTGTGTGCGTCAATGCCATATGCAGAGAATGTGCAGAATAAGAACGGATAATGCGCATTAAATGCTAAGGGATGAAATGAGACGGAGTTCATAGTTTCTGCTGTTTTACCAATATCAAAGTACAACAATTTTATATATCATGCATGTGAATTGAATATAGATTCTGTATTACAGTTGCTCACACAGACCAATAAATAAACGTTGAAACATTACACACAGAGAAATAAGACAGAGCTTCACAATTTCGGCACGCTTTCGTAGAAAAAACATTTTCCATTTCATTCCCCATGTGTTTCAAGTCTTGTATTGGTACCACATTTCATTGAAACAATATGTTAAGGGGTTGTTATTTTGAGGATGTTAGTATACGAAAATGCTTGCATGGCAATTGAAGTTGTAATAAAAAAGTTGAAAAAAATAATCGATTCTTCTTTCAGAATTGAAATTTTCAATGAATTCTGTTCAAATGTTTCAATAGAATTTTTAATTAAAAATCAAAATCATGAAATCCATCGGAATTGACGGCCTTTGACACTCTTTTAGCGCAAGCATGCATGTTGATATAAAAACAAGTGTGTTGTATGTTTGTGTTGTATCAATGTATGATGACGATGATGACGTATTTTTGTTTAAGAGAGTGGTGAAGCTTTCGCTTGAGTTGTTGCATTTTGTGTGCCAGTGGATAGCGCACGCTGACAAGAAAATGTATAAAATAGTCTTCGTATCCAACTTTGTTTTCATGGTTGATGCTCAAAGTTTGTTTATTCGAATGGTCTTTAAAAAAAAAATTCAACCAAAACGATGTGTTTATATTCGTCAGTCCCTCTCTGCAAACTAATACATACGTAAAGTATAAAAAGCATACAGTCCAAAGCCTTTTCCCCATCAAATTTCGTGCGCGCTTCATTCTATTTGTTCGTTTGGCAAATGGCATGGAGATGATTGTGAACTAACATGAACGTACAAGACTCAGCCATTGCGCACATCAAAATGCGCATATTATTCCATTATAATAACTCAATAATAACAAAGTATTCTAACTCTCTCTCTTTCTCTCCATCTGTCTCAATGTCTCTCATTTCGAATGGGTCTCGGTGTATTTATTCGGAATTTTTTTGTGTTTATTTTTATTTTATAATTTTTCTCCGTTCCACGTTTGCCATTTTCCATATAATATAAATCTTAGTTATTTTAGGCATGATAATTATTTACAGCACAATGTAAAACAATAGGAGCGTTCCCTCTTCCCATACACACATATGTAGTAACGATAAATATACCGTTTTGAATAATCGTTCCAATTGATCGAACGATTTGGCTTAAACGTGAGCCGTGAATTTAATCTACTTAATTTGTTGAAGTTGACTTTATTTGAGTTTTACTTTTCGAACCGAACAGTTTCGTGATTCTGTGCGTACGTATGTGTATGTGTGTAAACAATACACGAGAAAAGTAAGATGATGATGAAGGAGATGGTTCGCAATTGGCGAAAAATTTGAATTAAAATTCAACAATCAAAAGACTTAACGACAACAACGTATATTCATATACCCTAGGCTGTCAATTTTTCATCATAGTCGTCGTCATTGCCGTCTTTGTTATCAGTGGTGTTGCTTATTTTCATCTCTCTTTTGATCATTTCGAAGTAAATGGTTATTCTTGTCGCAAAAGGTGTACACAATACAATATTATATGATGATACTTTTTGTTTGACGGCAAAGATGGAAAACAATATACAATTTCCATCGGGTCCATTTCTTCGTACATTCAACGTATTTTCTATTCAGAGTACGTGGTTTATGTTGGTATTGCTGGCGGTTAAAGCTCTTGTTCGTCCGTTCTTTGTCTTATTCAATTCGCATTTGAAAATTACATACAAAACACAACAACCATATTAAGTAGCAAATGGTGTATTTACACGCGCTTTTTGCCCCATCACACACATTCAATTATAGATGTTGGATTTCAATGGTCTGAGTTGACTAGTCTTGTGTTTGGCATAAAATGAAGCTTTTGCATTATTTAACACTGAATACGAAATGGTAAATTTGTACTCGGATATAATTTACATTAAAACGTCGAGGAAAATGACAAATACATAACATCGCCACCGTTTCACTCTTTTCATCACTTTCACATAGATTCGGATCCATTTGTGTATCGAATAGAAAAGCATCGCGGTAAATGTTCTTCATTACATCCTGAGTTTTTTTTGTCTTTTTCACAGCGAAAATTAAACAAATGTTTTCATAGCTTTTTAAAGCCTTCTAAACATTTGAAGTTCATGAAAAAAGATGATTACATGCACTTAAGGTTTTACTGAAATGCAAAATCAACTCAGCTGGACTTAACTATGCAAAACACCATCTCAAACATAATATACGATGTTCATTTGTATTTTTGCCTGCGCTGTCGTCACATACTGTTCAATTGAATCATTGCGACGAAAGAATCGCTCTTCGTTTTGTTCCAGTAATACGGGAACTTTTGCATATTGAACGTTTCCATTACTTCCCTGTTCCCCGATATTCTTTGAAATGAGTTTTGAAGTACATTATATTTACTTTTTGGAGAAAAAAAATGAAGAACTAATTTTTTGCTGCATCGATTCAATTACAAGTCAAATGCAAAAGCACAAAATTCAAGGAGTTATATCGAAATGGCCATTATTAGAGCAGTGCCAACGCAAACGAATCACAAATAGGCAAAAACTTTTGTTATTCGCTTTAGATTCAACAGTACAATATACACACACAGACACACACGTTTGACACACATTGGATTATCTCAAGTGCTTCGGCAATTTGTTGGGATTCTGCAAATTCGATAAATGTGGTTTCTCACGTGAGCAGGTGAGCTTCGTGTTTTTTTTTTGTTCCCCTTTTTTTTATTTACAATCGTTTTGATACCATCAACGACAGCAGCAAATTCTCTTTTGCCCAATGCATTCAGAAGTATCAATAGAAATACATCGAAATATCAATTTCGATTGTGTGTTTGACACATGGAATCTTGAAGGAGCTTTTTATTTCTCGCTTAGGTTGAACCATTGCCAAACAATATTTGGAGGAAAAAGAAAGTGCTCACATAGTCATTGCTGAAAATGGTAATAAAATCGAACGATTTCAAAAAAAAAAAACAGGAAAAGACAAATCATTCTCTCTCTTTCATGAAATGACCAAAGTAAGGCGTTCAAAAAAAAAAAATACCAATGCAAATACAATTTCAAAAAGCAACGAGCCAAACGAAAAATGATGGAAAGAGAGATAGAAGTGAACCGGCACACTAAATGCCATTCCAAACAATTGACCAAATTTATGGGCGACGAGTGTGTTGGACATGAGTATTTTGCAATACGCAATCGAAAAGATTGGAAGAAATTTCTCAATGAAAAAAAAAGTAACCATCATGTCTTCAAAGTTATTGGGGGTACGACATTCTCTCGTTTGCTCGCTCTTTCTCTCTTCCATGCTATTCTCGATGGGTATGTTTTTTTTTCTTCTCTTCATCTAAACCAAGTCGACAGAACAAACTACGTGCAAATGCGATTTTCGTGCTGCACAGTAAAACACAAAGCGACAGCGCAATTTATTTGGAATTAGTTTTTAGATTGTGAGTGTGTGTGTGTTTGTTCAGAATATTGTATGGCAAAATGAAACGGTTCTGGTAACCATCGGTTTTTTTTTCATCACAAAATTTACTCCGAAAGATGAGTAACACTCTGTTTATGCAATGCCATGATTCATGAATATATTTTACTCGATTCTCTAGCCATTTTTGAGCTTTACATCTCTGTCTCTCTTTTGTTTCGCACAATCTTTCTCTTGACTTCTCGTCAGTTTGTTTTCTATCGTTTTAACTGCGTATATTTACTGTCCGAACGAGTTATTTAATCCTGTAGAAAACGAGAGATTTACGTAACATTTCAAAGTAAAAAACCAACACTATGCATATCTGGTAACTCTGTGTAGGTCTTAATCGAAAATCACATGAAGTGCAGTTAATTCTCTGTACTGTGTACCTCTCATAATTTGCAAACGCAACTAGAATTCAGCCAAAGTGAATGTCATACAAATGTGTAGTGGCGTAGCCAGGACGTTTCACGGTACAGTAGCAAAAGTTGCTGCTCTTTTTTTTCTCCCGACAAAATGTTTGGTGCTTTAAATTTATTAGAAGTTTCAATACATATAGAAATGCACACCGAATGTAGAAGATATTCTACAAAAGAGACCTACGATGTCATTACAAACATATGATGTCATTCAACAGAATTGAATTTTTAGTTGAACAAATACCGGATGACAAAAATGTGGAAATGAATAACATTATGCATCAAAAGGATGATCAGAATCGTTACGCTCATGTAGAATTTTTCATAATTTAATTCGAATTTTATTAATCATGAATCATCATGTTCTCAGGTTTTAAAATACCGGTGTGTTCGCGTATTTCAATTAAAATGAATTCCACATTTGGGAAAATCATTGAAAAAAATGCACAAACGAAAAAAAGCATAAGCATTTGGCATAACATATTAAATGATTAAATATTTTTGGTGCTTTGAAATGCAATTAATTAATGTATTCGAATTTCGAAATAAAAAAATATTCGAGTATAATTTTTGGGCATGCATACATGCACTATCAATAGTGGCTGTGTCATTTGGAGAATGAACAAGAATCCAATATGTTCGTGATCATGCAGTTCATTGAAGTATGAAGTTCATTTAATTTCCTTTTTTGATAGGTCTAAAAGTGGCCAATGACAGCACCCCATCCACCAGATTGCACTCCAGATGTATTGCATGCATGCATCAATGTGGACAAATGTATATTGCCGATATGCACAAAAACAAATCGAATTGGTCAGCGTACAAAAAGCATTTTAAATCTAACCTTATGAAATGCGCCCGAGTATCAATATTTTATCGCAATTTATCCTTTGAATCTATGAATCTATTGAGCTTGTAAATATATACATATGCGTGTGCGCGTCAGTGTATTTGCTCGATAGATGCACGATTGCATAAAGGCCAGAAAACATTAAATTGACTCGACATTTAAATACCCAACCGCAATTTTAGGATTCAATCGTTCGCAAAAACACTGTATGCATCGCTCTATCTCTATATCTTGATAAATATAAACTCAATGAACACGGATCAAACGCGACACTCAAATACTTACACATACGATTGAACAAATGAATTGACGGTAAAACACATTGGATAAAATAAAATACACATTCTTCTATACTTTTGGCTTTGGAATATTCCGGCTTTTTGGCGGTATAGTATGGACAAGAGATTTTATGGTATTCATTTTGCTTAAAATTTGCTACCAAAATAATCTATTCAACATTCGGTTATGCAGACATACACAAGTTCAAGTCACGAAAAATACTTTTTTTTCAACACTATGGGATTGAATATAGAAGTGATTGGCCTTTTGTTTTTTTTTTTTTTTCATTTTTTTGCCATATTTTGATAATAAACCAGTTCAGTGTGTTTTATGTGATGTGCTTTCGGTAAGCAAACTACACATCATTTCGTTTTTCCACATCATTTCGTTCAGCTCAACACTTTAAAAATTCAACATGCAATATACAGCGTGGTCTTGGTCGGATTTTCGATAAATTTAGTACCGGTGAATATAATGTATTGAATACAAAAGTGGTTGCAAAAAAAATTCTTAAATGTAAAGGAGTAATTTGGTCCCTCAAAGGACCTCACTTTTTTTGCGAAAAACCCTACCAAATTGAAAGAATTTTCATCTCGGAACTCACTTTCTCGAAAGATGTTAAAAATTCAAAGAGAGGGGGGATTGCTTAAAACCCAGTTTTTTTTCGTTTTGCATTTATATAAATGTTCTGCTTCTGCCGAATTTGCATTTCAAATATAATTAATTAATTCAATACGATTGAATTTGTGATTTGGCTTTGTATAAAGAAAACGCCAATACTTAAAATATGTTAATTAGATTTCGAAGTGTTTCTTTGATAGCACACAAATCGAATAAATAGGATTTCATCAAATTGCTATGCGCATAGAGAAACCACTATGTGTTGCATATTGGCAATACTATCTATTTTCTTTAAAATTCGTTTTTGAATTTAAATCGAATTTTCAGTTGTTTGAACCATAATTTGTACTGTACGCTAATGGTTTTTGCCTTATGTTCATTTTGCAAAAGTGTATATTTCAAATATTATTTGCATTTGAATGGTGTCTGCACACTGCACATATTCGTACACGCATTTAAATCGCTGGCTAGGCTCTGTCCATTCCTTCTAGTGTGTGTGGTTTTTAATTCAACGAATTTCCTTTCTCTGTGTCTCTCATTCGGGGCATACAAATGTTTGCATATGTTCCGGTTAGCAAGGAATATGCACAAACTAATGCAAAAATATGACTATTACCAACATTGAGCTTTAATAAAATTTTGATCACATTACAGAGCAGAAAAGAGACAGAGAAATAGAAAGTTGGTCGATGATGTTTCGAATTGATGCTCTTTGACCGCAGTTTTCAAATGTGTCTGTGTGTGTGTGTGTGTTTGTGTGTGCGCGCGTTGTTCACTTACATGAGAAAAACAACATTTTAACGGGAAATTATTTTGCAAAGTTTTCAATTCGGCAGTAGAGCATCGCTGATTGAATTCATATAACAGTGTTCACCCCTAGAATTAAGTGTAATTTTCCTGTACATTCGAATTTAAAAATTGAGTTTTGCATCGTTGCGAATGAATCGACGGGGGCGATATGAAAGCGATCATCGTTGAATGGCAATGAGGCACAATCAGGATTGAAAAACACACTCAGTTGGAATAAATTGAAAATTTCGCGTGTGCAACATGCATACCATGCATCAATAGAGCGAAAGAGTGAGTGGGAGATAGAAAAGAGCCGACAATGTATCGAAACTAGTGTTCTATATAAGCTTGTAGAGGGGGAGGTACAACATTAAGCGCTCCTGAGAATGTCTGAATCCCATGCCATATGCACATTGCCACCATCAATTTCACTGATTGACTTTTTTTCTCGTTCTTGCATGTAAGTTTATGTATTTAATTTCGGTGCGCACATCGTTATCAATGCATTGATTAAAATAACGTGAAGCAATATTGAAATAGAGACAGAGACACACAAAAAAGACTGTAAACGACAACAACAGTATTTATTTTAACGTTGCCACCAGACCATTTCTATGAATGCATTCACATTGTTTGTAATGAAAATGTTACCGCGTGTATGCATTTTGTATGTTGTTTTTTTTTCTATCTGGGTGTGTTCGTGTCATGAGAGTGTGTGATTATATTTTGTTGCACTTGATGTGACACACGGCGATGTTCGTACAACATGCATGTTTGCAGAGAAACGAGAAAACATTTAAACATGAATTCAAATGGAAATTGAACGACATTTTCCAACTGACCTTTTATTCGCTCTTTTTCTTTCGCTCACTTTTGTCACCAAAAAAACACAGAGAGACATCAAGAGAGAGAGAGAGAGAGAGCACTGAAAATCGAAAAATCCAACGTATTTACACTGCCGCCAGAAAGATTGGGTACGATTAACGATTTTCATACAAAGTGTCGTTTTTCTATCTATCGGAATTGACTCCTTCATGGTCACACGTGTGAAAAACGGCACTTTGTATGAAAATCGGTAATCGTAACCAAACTTTCTGGCGGCAGTGTATATCGTTCAAGCAGATATTGTCAACAAACATGAATATATATGAAATGTTTATGTGTGATTGCATTAATTCGATGGTTCAATGGGTAAAATAAACAAATCTCCCACATATAATAATACGACAAGGTGAATCGATCAGAAATCATCCCCCTTAAATAAAACTTGCAAAACGAACTTACCGTGTATCACCAGCTCCGAATCCTTGTTGATTTCATACAAACGGATCGCTTCGCATAATTCCATTTGTGATGACAGTGTACATGGATCACTTTCTTCATCCACCCATTTCATTGTAAACACCTGCAAAATTGCACAAAGAAATAAACAAACAGCATGTGAAAAAGGAAAAAAGATTGCAACAGCAAATGCAATTGCACATATACATACACACAATTTTTGTCATACAACAGGGAGAAAGAAAAAATTATCTTATCCGTATAAAAGCCTGATTACAATTTCTTTATTTCGCTCGCTTTGTCGCCCGTTTCATTCCTGTGTGTTGATTTCCAATTCTTATTTCAATAATATTACTTATGAGAACAAATGAAATGCAGATTGAATTTATTCGAAACGAAGTGTATACCAGCTATAAAAAAAATCAGTAGTGCAGCGAAGAGAGAAAAAAATAAAATTGGACTGTTTGCACTTTGATCATTTGTACATTGGATTGACAAATATCAAAACAATTTCCGCCTTTAATCCCAATGACAGGAAAGGAGACAGAGATCAAGACTTTGCAAATAAATGGAATTGTATCGAAATTCTTTTCCGCTTTTGCATTTTATGCAGCACAAATTTACATTTATATTGGCTGAATGATTTCGACAACAACAAAAAAATCTTCGTGTCTCGATTTCTTCTCGTTCGTGTACGCGCTCAAAAATGTGTGTTGTGTCGTAAAGTGTTGAATCGAAACGAATGGAACCAATAGAAAGAAAATATCGGAAAACATGATACGATCACATATGTAAATTAAACAAAAACGAACAAATTTCGATTCAACGAATCACAAATTGAACGACTTTACGCTCATATTTCAAATTGAATTTTATTTCCATTCGTCTGTTTTCTTCCTATCTTTATGGTTGTGTTTTTTTTGTGTATCGTCTTGGTTTTTCCACATTTTTTTGCACCATTTTCTCAAATGAACCGATCACAGAGACGGAACTTGCATTCTATCGCTCGATTTATTTGGCCAATTCGAAGGTATTTGCGGAAAGAATGCATCATTTGAATTCCATTATGTTCCATTTATTGACGTTCTCGGACGCAATCATGGGAAAATATTTCGAATAAAATAAGGAGATCAGGAGATTGGGCGACAAGCAATGTGACAATTGAATAAAATGGTTTAACTCTTACCTGGTCGGGGGAGAACCGGCAAATTCCACGAATTTCACTGCATAGCTCCTCATAGCTTATATTCTCATTAATGTACGTGATCATTATTTCGCCATTGTAAGCTGTTTTCACTTTTATTTCAGTATTAGCAGAATTGCTATCGTTCATCACTTGAGTTGGCATTTTTATTTCGATCCTTCAATGTGTCACTGTATGAAAATAAAGCAGAGTTATTTTGATTAAAAACAAATAAAAAAAAAAAAAAAACAAATTTAACAGACAAATCGGCTCGCAAAACTATTCAAATTAGAATTACAAAGTGTCCCGCCCCCAAAATAGAAGTAAATAAATGTACTGTATGAACGTAATAATAATTTAAAATATAGATATAGGTAGATGTAGGTAGATGCCTACTAAAAGGAATTTGGAATGGAAAAGTGCGAAACAGTAGTGAGTTTGGATGAAATTATTCCATGTCTGACCAACGGTTCAATGGAACCGTAGCCGCAATTATAATTGTGCGTTCTCACATAATGGTATATGAAAGACAATATCAATCGTAAATTTCTGAAGAAAAAGTTGTTTCATTTTCAAAAAGATAAAGCAAATTGCAAACTAATATTACTGAATAATCACCCTACTGGCAAAAACACATTTCCATGAATACATATCGATAGAAATACGTTCCGACAGAAAGGTCATGTCAGATCTGTTTGATTTCCACAAAAATAAATAATTCAATAAAATGGAAATTACCGCAAGAAAATTTTGACAGTAAGAAATAATATTGAACGATTCGTGCCCTTTGGCTTGTTTTGAAATGATAATTCAATCTGAAAAATATTCCATGAACTAGAATACATATGGAGAGTTTCGGTCTTTTCGACAACATTTGTATGAATCGTACGTTCTTTCGCCCATACTTACTGCCATCGAAAAACTATCTTCGGGGCTTATATTTACATCTTTGGAAACATTTACACTTCAGCATTTAAAATTATTGAGAAAAAAAAAAGAGAATGCATTCAAACATTGAATACGTCCAAACTATCTCAGTCGTTATATCAGCCACACCAACTAAATCCATACTCAAACATTCAGGGTAATTTTCTAACATTTAAATTTAGCCCAAACTGTAATCAATTTCAAATTTATTCCGAAAAATTTGCAGTTTGAACATTTGCTTTACATTTGAATCGTTGCGGCGAAACAGTAGCTCTTATAATAGTATTATTTGGAGAAAAATAGGAGCTACTTTTTCGCCGCAACGATTCATTTGGTAAATGGAACAAATGCACAAAATTGTCATTTGGGCATTTCAGTTGTTGACAAAAGATAAAACCTTATCACAATATACGTTTTTTTTTATCTATCGTCCTCCCAAAATAAACGCCACGAAAAGCAATTGGCGAACAAAGCAATCGATATTTGACAACAGTAAATAACATGATTAATAAATAACTCACTTAATATTGTCTCAGTTTAATTTTATTTCAAAAAATATTCCATGTTTCATGTAATTCGAAAAATGGGAAAAATGACACAAACACATTCACAACGCACGCAGGAATTGGCGGTTTTCATCGAAATTTGACAATCCAACAGGTGTGTGTATGGTTGGTAATGCGTTGCGTCGTTGTGTCTATGAGAAAAAATGAAATGATCGACGAGCAACGTTTTGAGAATAAAATTACACACACACGCATAGCCGCACAAAACAAAATGTGGAAAGCAACATATGAGGAAAATTAAACCAACTTTTATGACTAATGGTTAAAATAAAGAGAAATAAATCAAGTGAAATAGTGATGGTGTTCATTGTTTTATGTGAAACACGTTGAATTGAATGTGGAGAAGAAAAAAACGAACTGAAAGAGAAGCAAAAAGAATTATTGGCTATTGTGGTTCGGTTAATAACAGAGTCGAACGTTTGTTTACGCATGGCTTCCGAAAAATGCACTCATATTGAAATCTAGTTCAAAACGTCGTTTCATTATCATATCGCAGGAATTTATTATGGTGTTCAATGTTCGGGCGTAACATCAGCGATGGCAACGACAACCACAACGACACAGTAATCGTTCACTACAATTGCATATGCTGATGGACAGAGCACACATTAGATATGATAATCCATATTTTGATATGAACATGTTACAATGTATAAATGATGCAAAAGAAAAAAATATATCAACCAGCAACAGCAACAATTATTCATTGAAGATGTGAGAAGAATACCTCACAAATGCAACTAAATTCCTTGACCGAGTGTATAACTTGCACTCACTTACACATGATGTACATCGATCAAAAAATGACACATCAAAACATGTTCATGAATAGAGAGTGGGAGAGCGGGTGGACTTACATTGTACATTAGATTCGGTATAAAAGTTTTCTTGCATTTGCCATAATGAGAAATCATCGCTCACTGAATACAACCGATATATGTATATGCGATGATCAAGCGAGAAATGATAATACCCAACAAATTTACTAATTGCACGAGATCATTCATTTTTGTTTCCATTTTTTCTATCTCTCGCTAAATTTTCTGACATGCACAACACTAACCTGCCGCACATATTTTGTTTATGCCTTGGAATTCTATTGAGACGGAACGGTTCTCAAATGGACACAAATCACTCACATACTTAATAGACACACACACACACATACATACAATCACTTATATTCACACGCATACAAAATTACATATAAAATATGTGTGGAGACAAACAAAAAAAAATCCCATGCACATACCTTTGGCTCTAGCGGCTGTAGATTGAATTTTTTTTCACTGTAAATCTCTATTTTTTCTAGCTCACAAAAAATTGTATAGCTTAGGCACGACGTAGGCACACGATTTGTAGTGTTTGTTGTTGTTGTTGTTGTCATATACAATGCAAAGCCTCAATGCAAAATGCAAACAAATGCGCGCGATGTATGCAATTGATCGGATAATAATATTTCGGTTTTTGTTTTCATTCGATCGAATTCTATCGCACTGAAATTGGTTTCACTATTTGTCTTGTACACACTAATCAATGCGATCGCGAGTATGTATATATTATATATATTTGTCGTCGGTTTTCTCTATCTTTCTCTATAATATCGGTTTTGGAAATTCGCGCAATTATCGGTTCGATTCGGTATGATAATTATTTAAATAGAAAAAAAAACAAAATTGTTGAACAACAACGAACGTTGCCCGGAATCAAGAAACAAATAACACAATCACAAAATGGTACAACACAAAAATCAAAATGCAAACACACAAATCGTGTACTATTTTTTGATTGGAAATTTAATGGGAGATTTAAAAAAAAGCGAACCAAACTTCAAATCTCACAGAAATCAAAACACACGGTACTCTCTACACGCAACAAAATTAAATAAAATGAACACAAAACACGGAATTTGAATTGAATTTCACAACAACAACAAAAT
The DNA here is from genome assembly GCF_009176525.2 of Contarinia nasturtii. Classification (NCBI taxonomy): domain Eukaryota; kingdom Metazoa; phylum Arthropoda; class Insecta; order Diptera; family Cecidomyiidae; genus Contarinia; species Contarinia nasturtii. Next base: position 10,483,801 of record NW_022197486.1, read on the forward strand.
AATGAGTCAGAATTTCGAATGTATCAGCAACAAGATCACACAAAACTAATACCAATCATTTGTTTGGCAAAATTTTGAAAGCCAACAAAAAAGAAACAAACGAAATTGAAAAAATGTAAGGCGAGAGCGTAGAGAAATCAAAAATCAATCATCAAAAGAATCAAACACCGACCGAAACTGACACTTTGTCGCCGCAAATTAATAGTTTCAAATGTAATCACACACCATTCAGAGAATGTTTCTATCTCTGTTGTGTTGCTTTACTGTTTGATATTGTTGTTGCTACTTCTTCTTTTCGTCGTCGTTGTCGCTGTCGAGTTGTATTCTCTCACCTTTTTTCCACTCTGATTTTCCACAACTTTTTTTTTTATTTCTTCTTATTATTATGATATTTTTTGCTGTTTTCGGTTTGTTCATTCGGCTATTGAATTCTTACAATTTATCGTACTTGCACTTGATGCGTTTTTGCGCGATTTTCGTGTTAAAATTAATCCGTAATTATTCGAATGTTTAATCTATCAACTGGAAACAAGCAATAATGTAGATATTTGATGTGTATGAGTGAGTAAATGTTTTGTATACGTTGTTTTTGTTGGTTGAGTCGATTATTTTTGTTAGTGCTCTTTACTAACGAGTGTGTACGTACTGGAGAGATGATGATCAAAAATGACGCGCGACGAATATGTATCTATATGCGATATAAAAATGCTTTTTTGTTGGTATTTTCTTTCTCGTTTCGTTCTTGATGCGGTGAAAACCATTCCAGCGACAAAATGAAGGTGAGCGAAAGAGACAGATACGAGAAGCATAAACGTCAGTTTGGTTGAGATTGCGACGGTTTTCAATATTACAAGCGAAACGTTGCGATACAGTGCGGTAGTGAGAATATGCGGCTAGAATAAATACCAATGCATAAACACATACTTACAACGAGGTGCCACTAAACGCACACACTTAAACGATTACCTTTTGGTTGAGCGTTAAGTGTTAACTTTTTGCGCAAAAATTTATTGACTTCGATCAGTTATGGAACATGCTATCTTTTTTTATTTAATATTCAAAAAGTTATACATGAATATATTTTTTTTAAATGTCGGTGATCAAATAAAACCTCCTTTTTTAAATCGAAGTAGACATTCTTGGAAATGTTTTTTCTTTATTCGCATTCTAAAAAGAAGCTAACACCAAATTTGAATTGTTACGACAAAAATGCGTGAATGCCAAATAATGCATATGCACATATATGTTGAATTGAATATATGTTTTTCCGTCAGCCGTTTTCCTACGATCGACGTAATGTTGAAAATTCGGGTACCTGGTTTGATAGTAAAAATAAAATGAAAAAAACTAAGCACATTTGTCTTGATGATAATAACTTTTTTTTGAATAACCTCTTTATTGATAGATTGTATCACTAAAGTTCTGTTTCTTTTGTTGTAGATTATTTTCTCATGTGAAATTGTCGGTACTTTATTTAAAAATCCCATGTATATATAAATTTTTACTTCCCGAAATGGTTGTTTCCATTGTCAAAGTGAAAAAAGAAACAAGAAAACGTAACTAAAATTACCACCACTCAATAGAGTCTATAGTTTTTCTTTCGAATAAACATACATTAAGTTTTGAATATGGAGATCGATGAATGTCAAATATTTATTTCAAATGTTTCAAAATTAAAGTATTAACGGCATAAAACTCCATCCGTTTCATTTCAAAGAAATTAGGCTTTTACATAACTTTTTTTTAATCTGATTTGATTTTTCCGTTTTAACATTAATATTTTTGGTTAAATATTGCGCGTTTGAATAAAAGTACATTTTGATTTTCAAAAAAAAAAAAAATATATAAGACCGTAAATCAAAAAAATCGTTGAGCAAAAAAAATTGTGAACTGAATTTGATACATTTTTTTTTTTGTGAATGAATTGCCCTATTGTCATTCTTTTTGTGTGTGTAAAAAATTAACAATTAAATTATTTCTTGCGACAAAGAAAAAAAAAAAGATTAGAATTGGCCGAGGAATAAAATTCCGAACTCGTTCTTCCACACTTCAAACACAAACATGCACAACTAAATGAGTTTTACACAAGAAGCAATGTAAGTCGTACATATGAAATGTTGGCTTTTTTTCGCCACCATAAAATGGTGCCTTAGGCAAAAGAAAAAGACATGTAAACATAAACGAAACAAACGGATGATTGCGTTTTAAGAACATTGGCTAAAGCGAAAAATTCATATATATAAAGCTTCTGAATATTAGTTTTATAAATAGATACAAATAATTAAACTATATCGCGCTCTCATCAAGCGCAAAATCATTTTTTTTTTGGTAAAATCATCGGTTTTGTTATCGTCGCTATATTGAAAAGCAATCAATTTTATTTGGGATGCTAATTTAAATGTGAAGTATGCCAAGTGCATCACCAGTTTCATTCGGTATTATATTTGCCATTTTTTATAAGTACAATATCAAAGGAAATATTCCTTCGGTTCCCTTTGTGAATATATGTGTGTTTGGTAAATTAAAAGAAATGTGTAATATTGATTTTCATAGAGAAAAACTCAGTCAATTAAATAGCATTTTTTTTTGTTTTTATATAAATATACGACGCTTTTCATGATGCTTATGTGTATAAGTGTGAATTTCAAAAATTCTAACTCAATCTTATTCTCTAATTGGATAATATTTTTTTTCTCACAAAAGCACATACAAGTTTTGCTTCATTCTCAGTTCCTTTTTTTAGGTTGTATAAATTCAATTTATTAAATTGTGTAGCGAAATTTGATTTCGAATTTATTTGTAATATTATGCTTTATTTGTTTTCTGTAAATCTTATTGAAGGGGGACGGTTGAAATGAGTTCTCCTTTCAAAAAAAAAAAATCAATTTCTTTCACTTAAATGGACAGCGGAGAAATGTTCATATGAAACAAATCTTTGTTTTAATCTCATTTCCAAAATAAATTAGATTTAGTAGAGTCCATCTTAAATTATATCTATATAATTTCATTATTTTTTTATCGTTTGAGTAGATGGAATGTCAGATCGGGAAATAATTGAGTTGTTTAATGTTGATGTGTGTCTATTGATTCGTTTATTAGAAATTTCATGCTGATAAAATCTATCATTCCTTACGTTTCTATTCAACACAAACCGATGAAAACAATTTTTGGTCGATCAGTTGCTGAACAATTGCAAATGTTTGAATTAAATCCATTTTTCCGAATTTTTCTTTCGATGTTTTCTCTCCTAAATTGTACATTTTTTGACCAAAAAAAAATCAATTTGATTGCTGTCGACATGTGAATGCGACCGCACAATATTCTTAATTTTTACGGACGTATTTCACATAGATCTTTTGTTCTAAAGCCGTAATATATCAATTTTTAAACTATATTAATCGCCTGCTTCGGTCTATCCGCCCTGTTCTAGAGAACATTTCCCATTTTGCTACTATAATAATTTAATTCACAGCTTGATATCATTAACTCTTGTCAAACAACACGTGGATGCAAATGTTGTTTTACTGAATCACACATTTGTCTTTCGCTGTAATGTCAACATTCTCCAATTCGCGTTCGATTTTATCATCATCTTCAATGCTGTTTTGGAAGAGGAAAGAAAAATCAATGTCTTTCGAAACTGAATGAAAGAATCGAAATAAAAAGGAGTTAGCAGGATCAAGTTTTACTTACGCCTGCTCTTGGCTATGCAGATGTTGGACAAGTTCGTTGCGTTTATCAACGATTGTCACAAGTTCAGCGAGTAAGAGTGCCTCACGGTCACGTTGCGCTTGCGATTTCCGCCAATCTTCAACCGACAGTGCCGCCCGTAATTCACGATTTAATAGAGCGTATTTTGTTTCTAAATCATTTTCTTGCTCTCTGTAAAAAAAAGCGAAAAAAACCCGTGAAATTGAATTATTTGAATTCAAAAATAGCGAAAAAATTGCAATCACTTACAAAATATTCAATTGCATTTGACGTCTCAATAGAGCATTTTTCTTATTGACTAGAGTGAACCATTGAGATAGCAATTGTTCTTCCGTTTCGTCTTCGTCTATGAGGAAAAAAAAATAAAGTGAAATACAAATAGATTAACGAAAAAGAAATATGTCCTGTTCGATCGATCGGGATGTTTGTCAGAATGGTTTTATAGAGAAAAAGTCGTGTAATTACTTGTTGTTTGTCCATTCATCACAAGTCGTAGTTTCTTTTCACATGCTCGAGCCTTCAAATCGATTGCTTCTTGTTCACGTTCCAAAGCTTCTAATTCACTCTCAATGTACGATATCTGAAGAAAATGAATGGATTATAAGAAAATCGCTGTTTTTGACAGTGAGAAAAAAAACGCCTACCTTCTTTTCATGTTGTGGTGACAGACTTTCCAATACCGAATTGAAACTTTGCAGTGTCGGTGAATTGCCGTTCTTTTCATTGAACACAATATTTTGATTTGGACTTTGGCTATGATTATTTTCAACATCACGCGGTGGTGTGATACGAGGTGATGGACTGTGATTGTTTCGTTGTTTGATTGGCGAATTCTCTTTGCTGTTACTCGATTTGTTTGATGTAAAATTGAAACCATCCGTATTATTGATTGGCGATATTGTGCGCTCTGGCGACAATGTAATGCGATGCGTTATCGATTTGGTCGGTGACGTTGGCGAATCGGGATTTATCGAACGAGCACGGGTTTCGGCAATCAGGAGACGTGCTTTATTCAAAAGTCTAGCTTGACGTTCGTCCTACGAATGAAAAAATTACACGTCAAATACAAGATCCACATTTAGAACTGTGAATGGAGAGAAAAACATACCTCGCCATCAAATTTTCCATTTTCCATTGAACTTGTGTTATTTTTCAGACGTTCCATCATTGTTTTGGCTTTTTCGCTCATTTCTTTGTGCCGTGAAAGTAGTTTCTATAAATAATAATGAAAATTCAATCAATTCAATTCAATTGTAACAAGGGGCGAAGCAGTACTAGATTCAATTCTTTCAATTCCACTCAATTCTCTTCAATTCCAAATTAAATTCTAGTCCGTGTGTATTTTAACTCATTTACTTCAGCACATTTTAGGTATTACAAGTATACATATAAAGTCGCCATATAGCAGCAAAATGACACTTGCGTGTATTATTCGCCAAGCGTGATTTGGATGATAAAGAATGTGATTTTTTTCATTTGATTGATCCAGGCGATACAAAAAATTGACCAGCATTTGAGAATTGAAAAAAAAAATTATTATTTTTTTCGTTTTTCATGATTTTTCACCATCTGATGGGAGACATATATGAAAAACACGGAAGACCGCTGAAATGGCAAATACAAAATATGTACGTACGTAAGACGTGCCATTTCAGCGGTCTTCCGTGTTTTTCATACGATGGTGAAAAATCGTAAAAAATGACAAAAAAAAAAAAAAATAATTTTTTTTCTTCAATTCTCAAATTCTGGTCAATTTTTTGTATCGCCTGGTTCAATCAGAATCAAAAATTCACATTCTTTATCATCCAAATCACACTTGGCGAATGATACACGCAAGTGTCATTTTGCTGCTACATGGCGACTATATATGAAACTCTCCTTGTAATACCTAAAATTTGCTGAAGTAAATGAGTTAAAACACACGGACTAGAATTTAATTTGGAATTGAACAGAATTCAGTGGAATTGAATGGAATTGATATAATTGAATCTAGTACTGCTTCGCCCCTTGAATTGTAATGTATTCGACCGAATTGTTGTTGTACATACATTTGCTGTAGCCGGATCCAAATTGGTAATGGGCGATTCAACTTTATTTACATTGCTATTTTTTCTTTGGCATTCAGCATTATTTGCGTCATTTATTGTAGTCTTTTGTGATTGTTGTGATCCAGATTGTTGATCGTCATCATCATCATCTTCATCCGAACCAAATGGATCATTTAATTCTCGTCGCGTCATTAAAATGTTATTCTCTTTTCCAGCATTTACATTTGAATTGGGTGCATTATTTGTATTCGATTGCGTTCCATTGATTTTATTATTATTTGTTGGAAATTGTTTATCTTTAACCGGTGATAAAACTTTGCCAAGCAGATGCTTTGAACCGGTAAATATTAGATTTTTTACATCTTTTTTGTCAATCGGTGATTTTTCATCAATGATATCGTCATCAAGTAAATGCTGTTGTGTCAATTGTTTCTTTAAATGGTCAAATGATAAAATATTTTGCGATGGTAAATTATCGGATTTATAATTTCCAATGATATAGCTGGATTCGTCTGATGTATTGCCGATTTGTTCGATTTGCAATTGATGGCCGGTAAAATGGGCACGCAATTGATATAAATATGTCATGACGGCCAATTTATCGGGCACAGCCAACAAACTCATATCACTTGGTTCAATGAGCCGTGGTATACCTAAACATTCGGCTGCATCGAATGCAATTCGACAATTTCCAACCACATCATGTGGCGAAAGCGATTTCATATCACTGCAAAAGAAAATTAAAACAAATGAGGAAATCAAATTGAAATGCGATCGAAAATGATTGATTGTCTTACATTAAATCCGGCTCAAAATGATGAATGATTGCACAAAAAGCCATGCCATTTCTCCAGCTCGTTGTAAGATTGGTAACTTTGATTCCGCCATAGCTTTTTGTAATATCCTTACACCATTCGAGCAAATCTTGACCCGGTGTTCGATCTTTCATTGCATTTTTACTATTTACTTTTGAAATGTCATAATTCTTTTTCAAATTCAATGGCTGCAATTCCATACGGCTTCGTTCTTGGTCTTCGGAGGTTTTCACCACTGGTGGCGGTGATGAGGATTGTTTTTGATTTGTCATTGTTGTTATGGTTTTGGTGGCAGCTATCAATGGTGGAATGGTGGTGATTGTTGTTGTTGTCGTCGTTGATATTACTTTTTCAGGGTCAGTCAAATGAGATTTTTCCATATTTTTAACATTGTTTTGAGTTTCAAGCGTATTTTCCGTCCATTCACAGACACTTGATCGATTTGAGGCAGGCGTTACAGACTGTATTGTTATAGATTTAACTACATCGGGTTTCTTTATTTTTTGCACATATATCGGTGGTGCAATGGGGGTTGATTTATTACCACCGACATCTTTAATCTCTTTCGATTTATTGGCATCGGTGATATCGTCCGATGGTTTCGATTCAATCTCTTTGGCCGGCGGTTTTTCAACTACCATCGATGATACGATCGGCAATGTATCCTTCGATTTTGACCTATCAACTAACGAATTCTTCAGTTCCGGTGTTTCGATGATTGCTTTTTCAACGACTGGAGTTGGTGTTGCTAGACAAGGCGGCTGCTGATCTTCTTCAAAATCGGGATAATTTTGCTGCTCCGCCAACGGCGTTGGATCCTCCGTTAATGAAGGTGCTACGAATGGCCAATGAACACAAAATAAAATTGAAAAGTTGAAAATTATTTATGAAAAAATGGAAAATATTCAAATATTCTCAATAGAATACACAATACACATAAAAAATAATCGTGAACGTACCGCTCATTGGTGTTGCAAGCTCTGAATTAGTTAGGCTTTCGGTTAGTTGATCCAATTGTGCTGCAAAATCTAAAACATGTTCGGATATATCACCAAAACTCTCCAAATCCGGAATATCCTCAAGGTCATCCAATGGTGCAATGTCCGAATTATTATTTACTGACATCAACGAAACTATGCTCTGCATATCCTCGTCACTGTTCAAAAGTACAATATTGCATTTAGAAATTAATAATTGCTGAAAGTACAAAAAAAAAAAAAACTCGAATGGTATACTTACGTCGCTTTTCCTTCACGTAAGAAAACACAGCTTAGAGTAAGTTCCAGTTCGGCCGAACTGATTTTCCGTGAAACCGGCTTTAGTTTCAATGTAAACGATTGCTGTGTTGGATCAACGCTGGCATATTTTCGCATATTGATGCTGGCCGATGCAAGTACACGCTTTTTACCCATTTGTGACACCTGAGATGGAATGACGTAAAACAAACAAACCAATAAGTATTCATAACAAATTCAATATAAGTTCAGTATAGTTCCGATACATTTACGTCGTTCAATTCATGCATATTTGATAATTAATTGAAAAACTTTGATTATCCTTCTTTGAAAATTGTTATCCCATGAAATTGAATACATGTTTGTATTTTCAACAAGGACCGGTTCGTGCATATTTCCATGCTTGCCTAGATACGCTAGGTAGCATAGATATGCCAAGCATAGCAATGAACATACACATGTTCGTGTATGCAGGCGGCCGTGCTTTGAGAGACGTACGCATAAGATATAGATCGAATCGAATGGCGACGGATGCGTTGCAGCTTGCGTCTCCGCTATGCTTAGCATAACTATCTTGCATAGAAATATGCGCGAACCGGTCCCTGATTTTCAATCGATATATGATGACGGTGAGTGTATCGTATTGAAGTCATAGGAATTCCTAAGTTTGAACAAGCCGCATAATCGAAATCTTAATCTGTGCTATACATTAGATGTATAGTCATTTTTATGAAATATATTCTCAAAGATAGAAGACGAATCATATCCGATCATAGCATTGTATCGTATCGATTTAGACTCGTTCAAAGTAAAGCTCTCGTGTCTTCCCTTGTTTTGTATGCAAACCGATTAGAGAGACGGGTTTTTCCAACTTGAGCCTAATATGCTTATTGAAGTGTACATGTAAGTAAGAGTGTTTGCAAAAAGCGACAAAATGCATATTGTTTTGCAGTTTTTTTTCTTCTCTTGAATTGCTCATATTGTGGTACAAAGTAAATTTGTTCAAGCAGAAATTTTATGTGATAAACTCTAAATGTACATTTATCCTGTGTCCAATGTCTATTCGTTAAATGTTATCAAAGTGATTTTCGTTATGTTGTTAACATTATTTATCAAATAACATGAGCATGCAAAATATGTACTTACATCTTCGATAACAAAAGTCCAATCTTTATCTTCAAGCTCATGCGTTCGTGGATCTTTGAACAATGTAACGTTGATTGTGTGATTGTCGGGCACGGCCCATGAAATATGGCCCATAAGTGGATTTACCATATCGGGTTCCCATGGTAATGGTGTCGATGCAACACGTCTCGATCGTCTTGTCCATACAATCGCCAAATTCGTTGGTCGCCTAAAGAGAGATTGCACCAGAGCATAAAATGAAAACATATTAAATAGCAAGTATCAAATTCAAAGAAAATATTGTCGCGCAAAACTTTCAATTCATCATAGTTTGCAGTTTTTCGAATCAATTGAATATTTTGTCTTTATGCGCATTTTTTCAAACGTTCTTCTTTTTTTTTTGCTTTTCACCGCAAACGAGCATATTATATTTCTTTTGAATTGAAGTAGTGTATGTTTAAATCCCAATATCAATTTATTATTTAAAACAGTCAATGAAAACAGAAAATAGTTTAAATTAATAATAATGAAAATACACGGTGAAAAAAACTGCTTTGAAGTGACCTAGCCTTTATTCTATTTATGTCGCTTATTTTGCATTTAAACTAAACTAAAAATGAAATCACCATATAAACCATTCCGGTGTGTACATGTGTACAAGGAAATATTTTTTTTGCTGACAACAATTTTTACTTGAAATTTATTAAGGGCACCTTTGTTTAAGGCAAAAATTTATTTATGAATATTTTTGCTGGATTTTTTTCCTTTTCCTTTTAAGAGTGGGGTTCACTAAATCACACTAACATTTGTCAGTGGTTAAATATTTATTTGATTTGAATGAATCGAATGTATTCAATGAGAAAGTGCGCAAAAATCGGATCGTGTAGGAAACTCAAAGGTCAGTCGATGTTTTTCGCCAGTGAAATTCGGTCGTATATTTTTATATGCATATTCGCATTTAAAGTCGACGCCATGTAGACGAACCAATTATAGAGAATCGCATGTTCAACTGTTTGTTTTATTTCCTTGTCCAATATCACTGGAGATCAAACATTTTGATAGGAACATTATTTTTTGGGTAGGTCTTTTTGCTGACACAACTAATAATCTCAGTAATCACAATTCCGCACAATCTAATATCTTCGTACAAAAGTCCACAAACAAATAAAACCCCGTTTGTAGTTGCAGTTTGAACAATAACAGAGAGAAAAACAAAACGACAATAAGACACGATGCGAAAACTAAAATTGTTTTCTACCGCTGCGATAAGTTACATTTTCTCGTTAATTCCATTTTAACGTAGTTCTCCGGTTTTTGTTGTCTGTTATTCATGTAAATTTTGATTTTGATTGCAGTTCCATTAAAATTTATTGTCGCTTCAAGTTGACCTCACTTATTCGGATTATAAGTGAATTCAGTGTCGAGAAATCACGTTTAAATCGATTTGTTTAAAGCGAAGCAAGAAAAAAAATGCCGGCCGTTTATATACCATAAAATGCGAATTTTACATTGAAAAGTCAAGGTCAAGCTTCAAGTTTCGAATATATTATATGTAACCAATGTTTTACTATGATTGCATCACTTTCAATTTCCAAAATCAAAGACAGAACCCAAAATAACATTATGCGCTCATTTCACACATCATTTTAATGAATACACATCTATGTATGCAGACGAAACTACGAAGGAATCATTTGAATGGATAGTACATACTTGTCGGAAGGACAAACAATATATGCCCAGTTTTTAATAGTCATGTGAATGAGTCACGCGAACCAAAATAAAAAAAGAGCGAAACCAAAACTATCCGCCCGATACAATCTGAAAATAGCAATAGAAGATACCGCGCACCAATCGACACGTAATTGCAATGTAAACGACTTAATTGCTTGTGGAATTTAATTGGTTTTCTTTTACGTCGACTCCTTGTTTTATTTAGCTCGGCTCCCTCCATACCTTCCCCCCGTCCCATTTCTCTCTACCTCTCTCCTTCGTTCTGTCTTGCCGGTTTTATTTCGACCGACGTTAAATGCATTTGCCGTTAGCTGTGGTGTTTTAAATTCAGACGAGTTTTCCAATTGTATATTACACGAAGACGATTCACAGATCAGCAGATGTTCATATTGGTGATGAGTTCATCGATATAAAAAAAGAAAACGGTTAACCTTAGTTATTTTCGAAATCGATATTAAAACCATCAATTTCAAATGGCTTGCATTGAGCTAATAAATACATGGTACTTTTCCTTCCAACGTGTTCGATCAACACAACGCACACGTACAAAATTGGTTAGTGTATTTTTTTTCCTTTTTAAATCGACACACAAAGCGAATAAAAAGAGCAATCGATCGAAATGTGGTCATTCAATTGGATACGTATGATTCTCCATGGTAAACCTTACCTCGGTTCTCGCACGGAACACTCTCATCGAAGTAAAATCGATGTATGTGATTTTTTATTTAGGACCAACATTGTTCTTCCTACATATATTTTGTTCAATTTTGCTCCCTTAAGAACATGCTAAATCATGCATGGTTCTATAGATTTCGAAAAAAAAAACATGGACATGGCACGAAATGCCACGCGCCAATTTTCATACAGAACGGCTCGGCTTCTGCTCAGTTAATTATGTGTATGTATTTGTGGACGCAAGTACAAGTGTGAGAGATTGAAAAAAAAACCGAGAAGGTAAAGCGGATACCCATTTGAAATGCAATGGAAATGGCATAAATGAAGTAATGAACGTGCATCAACCTAGTAGATTTATTGGTTATTTGTGTGGATTCTAAAGAGCATTGGGTAGCTGAGCGATTGGGCGGAAGAATTTGCGTGTACAATGCTTTCAAGGAATAGTTTATTGCCCACCTCAACCGGAACAATTACAATGTGTGGAATATCGATGTCGCGTCATAATGACGTCTCTCTCTCTCTCTCTCTCTATCGCTCAATTCTGCTCACGAAAGGGAGAAATACGAAAATTGTGAATACGTGCCTTTTATTGCACATTGCATGCAACACACAATGTTGACGACCAATGACAATTAAATCGACAACATGCACTGGCGTCCTTTACAACAACAAAGACTACGACCAATAAAATGAAAAAAAAAAATAACAAACACACACACCGAGGGCGATCTTAATTTCAATATTTTGCCATTGTTGTGAGCATTGTCTTATCTTTTGTTTTATTTGTTGTTGTTTCATTTCCAGAGCGCTTGTTTCCGATCTCATCATAACATAAACAATATTTTATCGTTTTTGAATGTGAGTGTGAGCGTATTATGTTGTGTCCACTCACAAAAAGACGCTTGTTTCGTATCTTTTTTTTTCTCTCGCATATTTATGTGCGCGCTGTATTTGCGCACTCTTGGAGATTGAAAATTGCGTAGGAATTACGAGTCTTGTGATGTGATTATTATGTGTGGATTCGCTTAAGTTTTTGTAAGTGGATCGCACAAATATGGATAAAATGCATGAAACACTTGATTATGTTTTATATATCGGATGTGAGCGCGCGCGTGAGTGCGACAGAGCGAATAAATGGATTAGAGAGGAAAACACCGAAAAAAAATATAAAAGAAATGAAATCAGACTTATTGGATAAGAGGCAGAATCTTGGCGCGTAGCAAAATTCTCCATTGCCACATGAACCAACGCGAACAAGTGAACTTTGGAAAGAGATTATATTATCTAGAGACAAGCACGATATGATGATGAGCTATCTCAATTTCTTGAAAAACTTAAAATCCACTTGGATTTGAAATTGCAACCATTTCATTTTTTTCGCTTCAAAATATCGTCTTTTTTTCTTTCTGGTCGATTTCAATGTAAAGTTTAGTAGCCCAAGTAATACAAAATCGTCGATTCGATGTGCGCACTTCGTGTGAATTTGGCATGTGAATCAACGAGAGTTGCAAAATCACATTTTAAACATGCATCTATGACATGATTGGGAACAATTTTATGTGACGCGTTTATGTGAATTGCAAAGCGATGCTGATCGATTAGCATGGCAAAGAATGCATCACATTACATGTTCCAGTCTTCAATTAGCGCAAGAGCTATTTGTCAAGTGCTTAAAATGATTTTGTAAGTGCCGATCGATCTCTCTCACACACAATGCACGCCATAAACTCTCATAATCTTTCCTTTTTTTTGTTGTTGTTTACAGCACATTCAATCAATTTGTGTGCATGGCAAAAATTGTCCATAATAATCCAAGCAATTAAATTACCTAATGCAATTAATGTGCGCTAAAACAAGACGGCGTATTCAATGCAGGCCGAATACTGTTGAACAGCAGCCTCGAAGTCAATTATATATTAGATTATCTGGAAAGTGCGGTTTTTTTTTTCATTTCTCGTTTCGAATGAAATAAAAGCGGCCGCAACGAAATTGATTCGTGTCTAATCTTGTTCAATCTTGACCTTTTCCCATTCAAGAAAAGTCTCATATACCAAATCTTAAGTAGAAAATAACAAAGCATACTTGTGTTTTTTCGTCTGGCATACCTTTAAATAGCACACTACAGACTTAAAAAAAAAACAGTTACACTTGAATCTGTTGGGCAGCGACAAGAAAATGATCACGAAAAAAACGAATGCAACATAGACGATATTTGTTTTTCTTTTCGAATTCGTTGTATAATAAAAAGAGTCGGTTATGCTCTAAATGAATTGAAAGTGTCACTGATTTGAGCAAAAACAAAAAGCGGCAAAGAAAAATGTTAAAATGCTTACCATTTGGCGGTGGTCTCTACTCTCAGATCATGATAAGAAGCTGTAAAGTTAAATTTTGCCGCTCGTTTATTAACACGCTGCAATCGTTTCCAAACACTTCCCATTGCCGTTAATGTTTTGTCGATGAGCTTTGTTGAGTCGTCGTTGTCGTCGCTAACTCTTTACGTAATCAAATTTAATAATAGACACGTCTTTGATGAATGATGTTGATGATTCAATCGTGTAGCGTATGTTTTGGTTGCGTCGTTTCCCTTTTTTTGATTTCCACTAGCTTTTATGAATGCCTTTGAATTAAAAAGTGGCTGTTTTGTTTAGAAGTTTACTATAAATTTCGTTTTGGTTTGAACTTTATGATCCGAGGGTCAATTTTTTATCGAAACGTTGTTGATATTTTCTTGCTCGCCACTCTTTGTCTTCTCGATTTGTTCTCAATTTTTGTTTCTTCTAATAAATAATTCTTCTTCGCCGCTTCACTTACGTCTTATTTATTCTATGACCACTTAAATGACGTTTCAGCCGTAATTTAACACTTCGCACCACATTTTATTGCTGTCATTTTCATGTTGAAATGATGTTCTGTAAATAAATTTTTGGGATTTTTTTCGGGTTAGAAACAAAAAGATGGATTCGTGCGCGAGAGAGAGTTTGTATAAGATAGAACAAAAACGCAATTTGTATATTAAACAAATGTTTGTGTGAACTCGTATGTGGTTTGTTTTTCACACAATGTTCGGGTCACACACAGTATCAATTACAACACCGACGACATCAGAGTACCATGAAAACGTATTTAATAATGACAGTTGCTGCTAAACGGGTCAATGCACGTATCAAGATGCACACCACAATATGATATAAACGGTACACGCTGAATCATATTAATAAATTTGCTTTTTGTTTTTGATGAATGTGACAATTTGTTTTTCAATTCGGCTTTCTCTCTTTATAATAGACGACAATAATGCATCGTCATTCGACGATGAATGAAATTCTTATGAATATACAAATACTATGTATATATGAATAGCAAAAAAAAAACAACAACAAAAGTGTCATTTTTATTTGCGTGTCAAACCGAAATGGAAAAACCGAAAATGAAATTTTCGGAATTTCGAATGCACGATTTTGAATTGATGTGTATTCGTTATGCCAGAAAGGAAAATTGTGGTGTGAATAATTCTAATACGACTGCTTCGTGACCTACAACCGCAATTGAACAAATGTCAACTTTTCTCTTGCTCTCCCTCTCTCTCTTACCTACTGTATCCGTTTTTTGTGGAAAATGCGCTCGGTATTTTTTTTTGTGCGATTCAAGTATTTTGTGAAATATGCAGAGCAAATGAAATAAAAAAACGTTGGAAATTTTTCCTTCGATCGGAAAGATGAATCATCTGTAAAATTGCCATTGCATTAGGCGCACAAATAACAAATGTTCAAAATCTCAGACGCACACATGGAGAGGGAGAGACAGAAAGAGATTTTCTGCATTTCTGTGAATATTTTTTCCTTTGTTTATTATGGTCTCTTTTTCGTTTTTGTTTTCTTGTTCCCTTTTTCATTGACTTTGATACAACCGAAAATAAACGATATAAACAAGCAATTATTTTTAGATTGAAAATGAAGCGTTTCAACTGCCACGGACAAATGTTGTATAAAAACAATCTCGGTTGTCTGAGCGTCTCGCCAAATATCACCAGTACACGGTCACACAAACAACGGCAACATTTTCTTCATCATTTCAGCAAACAATTTTGATTTTCTTCAATTTACATTTTCATGCACACAAACACACACACACACACGCGCGCACACAGTCACCAATCAAAAGAGTAAAACATGCGAATTTCCATTTGATAAATAGGATATCACTTGAATTGTTTATGAGGATTTTCCCTCGATTATTCTAATTGGATGCGATTGATTCATTCGGAATGGCTCTGCCGAAATCGTTTAAAACCACTCATCTTTTGCCTACTTAAAGAATTTTTTTAAAAACAAATAAACGTTTTTAATTTTGTTTTACATTGAAAGCGAACATAGTGCGCAATTGATCTGGTTAAGCTGATTGATTTATACAACGCATTCTCGTTCAACCGTTTTTTGTTTTTCTTCAAATTAAATTGTTCGTACTGATTTATTGTACAACCATCAAAACAATGTATGTTGTTTGTGTGTACAATTCAATTGAACTTTACATTCAAAACATAATTTCGAGACATCCACTGGCTTGTTCACGCTCTTGCTCTTTCATTATTTCTCACTCTATGATTTAATTTGCAAAGCACATTAAAAATTATACTGAATACGACAAATATTTCTCGGAATCTACACATGAACCCTTGAGTTCGGTTTCTTCTCATTTTTTTTTTTGTAAATAACTTTTCAATGGAATTAATTTCATTGAGTTGTTTGTATCTTTTGATTCGTTCTTTATAACATTTTTTTTTGTTTGCACACTGTCAACTTAATTTAAACCGAGATTACCTCGTAGTTTTTCGTCATTGTTGTTTCTTTTTCGTTGAAAACCCACGGGTCAATTCAGCAAAATTCACAATAAAAATGAATTCACACATGCGAAAAAAAATAAAAATAAATTAAAACGAATTATTCGATGATGATCGAATTTCGATAGAAGAGCGCACACAAAATCAATCTCTCTCGTTTTGTATATTGCTGCTGACTTTTTTCTCTTTCGTTTGTAAAATGACATATGACAAATCCTTGACTTGCTTCACAACTTTGACTACTACTCTCTAGTATATCTGTATGTATCTGTATAGAATACACATTCAAATCAACAATAACACACACGCATACATTTCGATGCATATTTGGAAAGGCAACGATTAAAGCCATACGACATGTATCTGTATGTGTGCACTGAGAGTGTCAGAGTAAGCGTTCTATCACGTCATATATGGAGGCGCTGTATACACACAAAATAAACAAAATTATGCACTATCGCGGTCATTTGAAAAAAATCATTTCGTTGACACTTTCGCATTGTCTTATATGAATTGGTCCGTAGAAGCTAAATACTTTCAAAAATAAATAAGAAATAAGAACCCATAAGAATCCACCACTAACAAATCACTACCGTTTAAACGAAGTATTCAATAAAATTACAATTGAGTGAAATAAAATTGCTCGAAATCCATTACTGTCCCCATTTATTTCCATTTATTTGTAATATTTATGTATTTTTAACATTTTGTTTGAATATGTGAAAGTTGTTCAAAAACTTTGCTGTTAAAAATCAAATAATTGTTCGAAATGAGACAATGCCAGTAAAAAATCGTTCTTTCAATTTTACTGATTCGTTCTAAATCGAGTTCAGGTCGCATTCAATTTTATTCTTATTTTGAATAAAAAAAATGTGAAATAAAACATTTGGTTGCTCAAAAGAAGGAAAATTAAGAAAACAAATCGCCGAAAAAACAGCGAAAATAGTGACCAATATGATGGCGCTGATTTATTTCGTTCAGTATCGCCCTCTATCTAACTTGGACATCTGTCAAGCAACTAACTGGCACAGCCTATTCATTAATGTCGAAATATACGCAATGTCTGTACCGTGTATTAACAATTTTCAATATTAGAGTGGCTTTTAGTTGGATGCATTGTATCGTGGAAAACAATTTTTAAAAGTTGGTGTTTGTTTATTTTGGTTTTTTTCTTTTGTCACCTCCGGTAAGTTGATCATAAACTTGTGTAGCGGCCGTTTTTGCCAAATATAAAGTGAATATACCAAACTCAATGGAATTGAAAATAAAAGTCAATCACAATGGGTGAAAAAATATTATACGATAGAATAAGGAGCCATTTGTGACACATGAGAAATGTGTATTTCAATGCGTAAAGCGTCATTTTTTTGTTGCTTCTTTGTTGTACATCGCTGAATTTTACGATTTTAAACAAAATTCGAGATAGAAGTGAACATGAAATGTATGGATAGTAATAATTTTTTTAAGTGAATTTATTTATTTTTTGTTTAAACATAACATTTGGATTTTTTTCGAAAATGAATAATTTTTTGTTGTTTATTTCAGATCGTGTGCATCGAAGATTTTGATCGATTGATCCTGTACAAATAAAATAAATTAAATGTTTAAATTCAATGAAGAAAAAAAATAACCGATCAGCGTAATTAGCAGTATCATCATGAATCCAACGTTTAAAACATTATCAAGGGTGAGTGTGGCGACCCCTCAACGGCATAAAAATTGCTATTTATGTGATGCAACCGTTCAAATAGCCCAAATTCGTCCGATTGACCAAATGTTTCACGAAGATGTAAGAAAATCACAAAAATCATGGGCCACTATTTTATCGGATGTTTTAGAGCAAAATATTGAAGAGACAACCGTTCATTCGAAAATCGTATGCCGAAAATGTCAAACAATGTGCAATGAATATGATCGCCTGGTGACACGATTGCAACAGTTAAAACAAAATATCACAACGAACTTCAATGAAACCGTTAACAAATACAATTTAAAAGTCATCGAAATGGACATGGAACAACATTTTGAAACGATAAATGAAAATGATGTGGACGGCAATATTTCAAATATGTATGCAATTGAATCGGTTGATGATCCGATTGGTCAAGTGTTTGAAAATGAAAATGTGAACGGTGGCAATGATGATGTTGTTAATAATGCAAAAGAATCACAAATCAAAAAAGTAATGCTCATCAAATCTGAAGATGGTTCGAATCCATTCTTTGCCATTTCCGGTATTGATGAAAGCATCGATGATGATCAGGCTATACACACGGTATGTTCAGATAAAAAATTTAAATCAAAATTCAAAACTTAAATGAATTATTATTAAAATCATTGTTGAACTAAACAATTTATAGGTTCTTTTGGAGGATATAAATGAGACGACTGAATTTGGTGACAGTGCAACAAATACAAACGATGGAATGAGTGATGAGCCGTCTGAGCATCATCATGACGATGCAAGTGAACAATATATTGTGACTGAACATTTGGACGATGGCAAAGAATATTTTGAGCAAAATGGCGATCAAATGATTGAAATTAGTACAAATGGTGACATGAATGATTCAAATTATTTGGTATTTCAAGAGGATAGCGCTGACGATGAACCGGATGACGATGAAAATTCATCGGAAATGGGTGAACATCAAAAGCTATCCACATATGATGAATCATCGGCCGCATCATTTATGAAAGACCATTCGGATGGTGTAACATTTCAGGCAAAAACATCGATGCGATCAGGTGGTGGCAATAATAAACGTGGTGGCAATAATAATGCAACAACCGAAAATAAAGTGCTATTTTTACGTGATGGCAAAAACTATCAATGTTTATTGTGTCAACCATCGTCGATGGTTGTGTACGATTCAAAAACCATATCGATTCATTTGAAAACTGATCATAAGGAACGGATTTATGTGTGCGGCATATGCGGTTTAGATTTTCGTAAACGAAATCCATACAATGATCATATGGACGATCATGTGGCCGCATTGGCCGACGGTACTTTTGAATGTGAATTATGTAAGTCCAGTTTTACTGACGCACGCCAATTTCGAATACATAAGAAAACACATAATGCACCGAAAATTTGGCCATGCACTGCCTGTGGTAAAAAGTATAGTTCAAAGAATTTATTGGATGAGCATATGAATATGCATACAGGAGCACGGCCATACAAATGTCCACATTGCGCCAAAGATTTTGCCTCAAAATATACGCTCACCGCGCACATGAAAATCCATAACGATCGCAAACGACCATTCGAATGTACCACATGCTTTAAATCATTTTTCAGCAATCAAAATCTCACACAACACATTCGAACGCACACCGGCATTAAAGAATTTGAATGTGATGTGTGCAAAAAGAAATTTGGTTCACAACATAATTTAGAAGTGCATCGAATCATTCATACCGGCCATAAGCCATTCATTTGTCGTACGTGTGGAAAAGCGTTTGCACGACGTGCTGAAATCAAAGATCATGAACGTACACACACAGGCGAACGGTAAATAAGATGCATATATTTTTTTAAATTTTTATTGCTTTTAGCTTAAATTCTCCATTTTATCATTCCAGACCGTATAAATGTGATATGTGCACGTCAAGTTTTGCACAACGCTCGAATTTAATGTCACATAAACGTGCCACACATTTGAACGACAAACGCTACAAATGCGAAACATGTTCGAGATCATTTAAACGGCGACGTCTACTAGAATATCATATAAAAGCAACACACACCGGTGAACGTCCATACAAATGTGCCACATGTAATGCAACCTTTGTTTATCCTGAACACTATAAAAAACATATTCGCATTCATACCGGAGTGAAACCGTTCGCATGCGAAAAATGCGGTAAAACATTCAATAGTCGCGACAATCGAAATGCACATCGATATGTGCACAGCGATAAAAAACCGTACGAATGTTTAGTGTGTCATCAAGGTTTTATGCGAAAGCCATTGTTATATGCACACATGGAACAACAACAACATTTGAACGATCAAATTATTGTGAATCCACCCGATTTCAAGAAGGATTCGAACGATTTCCAAAATGATCAGTCGAATGATGGCGACATTGTTTATCTTAGCATAAATGATGAAGAATTTATGGACGATGATGAGTTTGTAAGTCATATAGCGAAATTTGTATTTTTTTTTTTAAATATGGTCTCAATTTTTTATTTATAATTTTTATCCTGTCAGACACTCGAAGAGGAACATATTGTAGATGAAAGTGAAATTATCAGTGAAGAGCATTTGATGAGCGACAGTCAATTCAGTAGTAGTGGTGGTGGTGGTGGTGGTGCTGGTGATGAGTCGACAGATGCTGGTAATCGTCCGGACAAACAATTTTTGGTGCGACAAAAACGACATAATTTAACTGGCATTGATCATTTAGACGTTAATATTAAGGATTCACATGTAACATACATAGAAACAGCCGGTACCGACCCAGACGATCCATTAAATCTCGAGCAAATGGTGGACGGCGTAAATGTATCGTGGATTGGATTATCATCGTAATAGTATACACACAATTGTAATTTGCACTGAAACTCATCGAAAAACATAAATGCATGCACATAAATCACACCATTTGCCATACAAAATGAACTATTGTACATTTGAATGGATGAGAGCTAGAGTGACATGAAATCTCAGGGAAAATGAAATGGGCAATTACATAATCAACTAGCGTTTTTTTTTATCGAGATTTCAGGTGTCTTTAACTCCCATACATTTTACACTCAACACACACATCTAATTTTAAATTTACTTTTAAGCTGTGTAGTAACTAAGACATGTTCATTTGAGAACTTTACATTTTAATGTAAAATAATAATATTGATAGGAAATTGAATAAACAAATCCATTTTGATGATCAATCCGAAAATGAATGACAGTGATATTGAATTATTTGTAATTTTTGTACGAATTTGAACAGATATAATTTGTGTTTCTCTTTCAATCTCACACTTCGTTTCCTTTGTATTGAAATGTGAAAAAAGATGTTTGAAATAACCGAATCGAATCTAGGGTTCATATATCGTGTACACTTGCAAATGGAGAGATTAATTAACTGGATACAACAGGATGGTGCATATATATAACAATATTATAAATGGGCATCAAAAAGGAATTTTTTATTTTAATTCAAAGGAGGAGGTTTATGTGGAAATCTATCTTCTTCGTCTTTGAAAATATATGGAAATGCAGCAAAATCAATGATTTTGCCTTGATATAAAACTATTCAAGAATAAACAAAAATGCTTTTTACCTATAAAAAAACGTTTATTTTTTCAGCGAGTATTTCATTAATAATCTTAAATCAAACATGACAAAAATGTATCCTAATGAGTGATTGTTTCGTTTAATATGAAAAGTATAAAAGAAATGAGATATTGCGATCCACTTTTAGTCAAACTACTTGTTTGCTAGATTTATTTTGATTTTTCATTCTTTTATCTCTGTTTTTTAATATCCAAATCATTTCTGAACAAAAACGCATAAGTAAAACCCCAAATAAAATTTCATTACGAAAATGTTTCATAATAATCGTTTTATGTTTTTCCGTCTCCATCTGTGGATGTGTATCTTTCTTTAAATGAAAAGTTATATTTATAATATGTATATGAATGAATTTATTTTTTTGAAACCGAAAAATTTAAAAATTTCAATTTCTAATTCATTTCAGCTAATATAGTTTTAAATAATATTATTAACAAACAGTATTATTGAATGATGGCAATATTTTTTCACGTAGTACGTATCGTACTACGTAGAAAAAATCCCATTTCCCTTCCAACGATCACATACTTGACAAATATACGCACGCATGTGGAGAGAGAATACCTACACATAAGCTTAGTCACATATCTATAGTCAGCAACAGCAGACGAATAAATTCAATGTGGCTCACAAAATATTAATTGTTCGATTTATTCATGTAAGTAATTTAAATATATTCATCATTTAGAGAAAGAAAATTGTATTTATGTTTTCTTTTCAATTGAGAAAATTCGTTCGATTGAATGGGCGTGATGACGTACAAGTCAAAAGATTACGGACACCACAATAAAAATATGCATTTTTCAATATTCTAAATTTTTTCTGATCCAAAATTTAAGTGCTCAAGATTACTACATTAGCTAAGTTGAGTATTAATGTAAAAAAAAGCTATAGCTATCTGAGATAAAAATAAAATCGGCAACCAATCTGATCTCAGATTCGGTTTGAATATGATCAGAAACCCCGCAAAAATTAATCCAGTTCAAATGAATCAATGCTTTGAGTAGAATATGCCAGTAGTAAACATGACATTAATTTCGTTCTTATTCCTAACTTAGTTGATGTTATCATTAGTGGCACGGTTACTGTAAATGCCCGTAAAGTACCCAATGTCAAAACTTCATCGGATCAAAAAATAATGTACTACAAAGTTGTTCAGAATAACGAAAGAAATTTTTTATGACCACTGCCCTCCGAGTCAATTCACCCCGCAGGAGGATCGAGCCCCAACCCAATTTCGGGGTATTTATCGACATTTTTGGAAGCACCGCGATCGAATTTCTTGAGCATTTGTTTCCACCAATTCACACGAGCCTCTTTTTGAGCAATTATCAAATTATGTGGGATGAAATGCCTAGGGATGCCCCAATCTCACGGTATGTCACATGACGATCTTCCATTTTTAGTTCACGCACTGGATCGATAGTTTCTGGCACAACAACCGATTTTGGACGACCTTCATGGGGCTCGTCTTTGAGCGAACGACGACCATGATTGAATTCTATAAACCAGCGATATACAGTGGCCAGAGATGGTGCTTCATCGCCATATAAAAATTTAGGTTCATTGACACACTGTTGTTTAGATAATCCTCGTCGAAAGTTGTGATAAATAATTGCACGAAAATTTTCTTTTGTTAATTTCATTTTTTGGCTGAGACGCAATTTACATGTCACTGTAAACAATACAAATTGCGATCGTATGACAAAACTATCTGAGGACGTTCATGCTAAAAAATGTCAAACTTTACGAATATGACAATGGTTTGCATCCGGCAACACCATATATTGCCAATTCTCAATAATTAAGGAGCTACCTACGTAATGTAGAAAAGATCATGAAAATCAAATAAACAAACATGCACTTTGCTGTATAAACAACGTGCGTATTACCGAGACAGCAGGTGAATCGTATGGTTTATTCGCTCTATTGCATTATACATTGATGTCTAATACACTGATACAGCATACAGCGCTGCCTCTTTACACACCTATGGCATGTACACAAATGTATACAGATATTTGATTGCCATAGTGTGCATAACAGCTGATACTGAACGCACGATGCGAATGATGCTATCAGCCGGGAGATAGAGAGAGGAGTGTATATAGCAAATAGCACTCGTACATGCTGTCTCATTCGTTTTCACATTGTTTATAGAAATAAAATTTAAATATCTCTCAATTCTTTTGTTTCAAATATTTATTAATTTTTGTTAATAAAAAATATGCATTTTCTTTTTTATCTCAGCAGGTTTCAAGAAAATAGAAAAAAGCACATAAAAAAACCAAAATGAAAAAAAAAAAACTTTTTTGTATTCATGGTATGAAAAATAAACGTATGAACAAAGTTATTTGTGTTTTATTTTACATCATTTTTATTATATTTCATCCATTTTTATTTCATTTTTACAATTCTTGTGATACATTTTATTTCTGGTAACATCATTTTTGGTAATTAATAGCAATCCCTTTATAAAACAAAAGGAGTATCTCATTAATAATTCAAAGACAAATATGAAAAAAAAATCATTAGAATGAGATTGACACATTGTTATTTTGTATCATTTCTTTCTTTATTTTTTTTTTTTGTTTGTTGCAAAAGTGTTGATTTTACTATAATACTGCTCTTATTGACTATAATAATTTAAACATGTTGGTTTCAAAGTTTTTAAATCTACTTAAATAATTGGACGAAAAAAGAGAAACAAAATCAATAATATTCTAGAAAATAAACAACTGAAGCGCATAGTTCTGTCGCTGCATATAAATTGTACGTTACTTAAGAATTTTCGAATAGATCGAAGAATTTGAGTTGATTCATCGATTGGCATCGCTCATGACCGTTATTAAATGACTGACAGCTTTGTGTATTCGTATTATAACTAAAAATCCGATGAGTATCGCACCGAATACAACAAACGTTGCAATTCCTTCGAATATAAAACGCGGCGCAAATATTTTCCACACCATTAAATGACGGCAATGGATGGTGCACGCAAGCATCGAACAAAAGATCTGCAAAATCAAATAAGCATATTCAAATAATTAGTTTGAAATATATATAGCTGAAGTACACAAAATTTCAAAATTTTTCTCACCCGTATTGCCTGCAATATTATCAATTGTGTTCCCGTCTTGTACAATTGGCCAAAGAATAGATCCTCGTGTTCGTACAGCGCCAATTCACCATGTGGTATGTCCAAGTTCTCATTTTCACTGTCAAGGCCAGCAAATGTGGTCACGTTAACCGCACCGTTATCCAAATTATTGTTGATTTTCTTAAAAATTTCACGTTGTTTTGTGCCATTTTGGTTTTTAATGACCATTTTCGATGTGCGTCTTGGTGCCAACGATGGATAAATTGTGTAGATTGCATTTGGTGCGATCACCATCAATGGATACAATACAGAAATCAAAAATTGACCACCAAAAGTGTTAATCAATATCAAAATAGCTGATGTGACATTGTTGTGATCGTATAATGCCGTTCGACCCACAAATGCAGCATGCCAATTGATTTGTGACAGAGTTGGTTGATGTGCGGTTGCATAAAAACTATAGTGTGCTAATAAATGCCACGCGACTAGAGCAATCACTTCCGGCTGCAAACAGAATGCTATAGCGATACCAAAAAAACGAACATAAATCAATAAATGAATGTGCGAACAAAATGAAAAACATCTACATGTAAGTTAATTACCGAGTCGAGTGCAACGTTGATATCGATGAATTGAATTTAATACTAAGATGAGTGCAGCTGCGATTAGTATGATAAAAATGCCGGTTGACGCCTTCGGACCAAGTAAAAGTGCAAGCACAAATGTGAAACCAACACCAATCGAACATAATACGGACGAATATACGGTTGCCAAACCATATACGATTGGAATATCATCATTTGTTGTTTCATCCTCAGCGTTACCAGAATTTTCATACATTTGCTTCATTTTCATGACGATTTGCGGAACAACACAACCAAATGGCGAATAATTAAATGTTCGATTTGGTTTTTGTAGAATGAATAACATTAATGGCCGTGTAATGACAATCATAATTTGTGTAATGAACATGGTATAAACAATCCAAGCCAATGAATCGATGCGAACTTGATAAGCGTCTCGAAGCCATTGTGCAGATAGTGTGGCAACAAAATGTAAACTACATGCAACAGCAGCAACAATTGGTCCATATCTAGCCAAGAGTACGTGTGGTGAATAGCCACTGAGATTACCACATTTTCGTAAAAATAAGCGTGAAAATGCGGCAAACATAGCCAATATTAAAATTGGTAACAAATCGATCCAGTTGATTATTGTGGCTGCGGTACCTGCACTACCAATCATTTTTTGTGGTTTGTATCGTGTATTTTGTAATTTGGCTGTTTCCATTTTGAAATCGTTACAGTTTCCTTGTTCTTCGCGGCATAGATGCAAATTATATGATGATCTCAATAGTAACATGCCCATTGTTGTCAATGCAGCCAATTTGAAAAATGATGAATGAAATATGAATTCGGGCCGTAGTTTGCGTAGACTTGCCAACCAAACATACTCCTTTCGAACTTTGTACAAAAAGACGGCCAACGCACCGCATACCAGATAACAGAGAATTTTTTGTTCGTGAATGATAAAGCTGTTCGAAAAGAATGTGCTAACAGCGACTATGAATATTGAGCGTGTGAATAAATTGCAAAAGTGCTGTTGTGTACTCCAATTGGCCGCTATGAATTCCCAATTTTGGACGAGTAGAAATGCTAGCAATGCTACACCATAAATACCTGTATATCGAAGCACATCGATTATACTATAATCCCATTCAAGTACATAGTGTACGATTGGCGTTCCAATGGCTACCAAAATACTGCTCATATATATTATCATCAAATTGTATTCCGTAAAAATGATTTCAAATTGATTGAATTTCAAATTTGTTGTGACCAAAAATACAAAGAATGTTGTTACTGACGTCAAAATGAGACCATGCGATATCAAATTTGCATCAAATTGTGCCCAAATCCCTCGACAATCGTTTGCAATTATTTTCAAATAATTTCGAACATCTTGACAAAAGCTATCCATTGCATCGTCTTTGTATAGGGCAGCGATACGCAGTGAAAATATATGAAATTGTGACATATAGCTTTCAATGAGTTTGATTGGTATTTCACCATCCTCTTGGCCCACATATTTCTGAAAATAAATGTGCATTTGTTTTGTATTCTGCCAGGTGTGTAGTAATTGAGCTTGGAATTTATTCATATTTGGAATCGGCACATCGGGGACAATATCAAAATTGGTTGATCCTAAATTTGAAAATGGAATTGGCACACCCAATATTGTAGCTATGGTCGGTGGTAAATCAATCTGCAAATGAAAATATTTTCCGTTAAATTTTGATTTTCAAACTGTTAAAATATACATCATTGTGGATGCATACCTGATCCATTGTATTGTTTCCGCTTTCGGCTATGAAATTATACTTTTTCGAATAGGTGAAAATCAATGAGTTAACTTCATCTGCAGAGTCACCACCATGGTCACCGGTATTGGTCATTCCATGGTCACCAATCACAAAAAGAGTCGTTTCATCATCCATTTGTTCAATAATCTTTTCAATTACGGAATTCATTTCAGTCAATTTTCGTGCCATTTCCGAATGCATTGGACCAAATTTATGGCCACAATGATCAACACCCAAATAATGTGCAACGAGTAGTGACCAATCGTTTTGTTTTAATTCTTTCGGTAGCACCTGATTGATGGCTCTATCAACCGTATCCAAATCAAATATATCAAAACTTGGATAAGAATACTGACGTAAAAATCGTTTTGGATACAAATCTGTCCACGTACTATCACCCAGAAAAACGGTTGACATGTTACTTCGATTAATCTGAAGAAAAAACAACAAATTGCACAATTTTCCTATGAAAATCAATTATTTCCAACAATTTTACCTGATCAATGATGTTGTCTTCATTAATTTCGACGGTCGCAAAATTTGAGCCAACATCTATAAAAGTTGGCAAACTGCCGGTTGTAATGCCTTTTAATCGCTGTAGTGTCGTTGTTGGTGCATCGGCCACCAATTTCATGAATCGAGTATTATGCGGGTATTTTGTTAGCATTTGATTAAAGACTGGCAATTTGTTTTCATATGGATTTACATTCTCTTTATCTAAAACCGATCAACACACATACAAAAATCAAAACCTAATAATGATAAGTTTATTTCAATTTACCCTTATCAAATAAGCCAAATTCATATTTCAATGCATCGATGACGACTAAAATGACCCGTGTTTTGGTCGGTAAACAGTACTCCGATGATGAGTTGACATCGGTGAAAATCTCATCAACCTTAGGTGCGCTCAAACAATTTAGATCCTAAAATTGAACATAATTATTAAATTAAAAGCGAAAATTATAATGGTAAAGATTGAATACGCACGTCTGCCTTATCTGATTCGCATGCTTTCAGCCGTGTGCACTCATTGTGTTCGGTGCGAACATGTCGTGATAGTAAGAAACCACGTGCAAATAAATAGATGCCACTTGATATGATGAGAAGCATCCAAAGCATAACAAAAAAATATGACCAAACTTTCGCCATTATTCAATATTTCTTGATCTTAATGTATGCATACAACAATAACACACTTTACGATCTGATAAATTGCCCAAATTGTTTAATCCGATTGCCCAATGTAGGCCAGTGTAACGTAATTTTTTTTATAACTCTATTTAAAATAATATATTCAACTAAATTGCCGTACAACACACATTCGAAGACACAAAACGAAATTCAAGAACCGACACTTCGAATCCAATCGCTTCGCTTCTTTCACGAGATCGTAAAAAATATTGCACCATTGAAGACACTCTGTAAAGAGAAAAATTGGATAATTCATGTTAGAAATTACATTTTCTAACACCATGAATACATTGACAATCGAAAATATTACTACTAAGCGATTCATTGCTAAGTCACAATTGAATCTATATTTACGAACCGGCACAATCATATTGATAAGTTTTTTTTATTGCTAATTTATGAGTCAAGCTCATTTGCGGTTCTAAATTTACAGATATCATTAATTTACCTTGTGAATTTTCGTATCGATACTATCACAATCTGATGAAATACGGACTGTTTGCAAGTAACACAAACATTTATATCCTATCAAATAATCATTTGCCCTTTTTTTCTCACAATACACACTTATCTCATCATTAGAATCGAGCTCAAGAGACTTTGAGACCAAAATGAAATTACTACACTCAACTCAACAGTATGAAAACTGACATTCAGTCAAAACGAATGTATTGTGTTCTTTCAATTGTTCAATGTTCTTTTCTTCTGACAAATGACGATGACAGCTGTTTTATTTCAACTCGCTCTGTCTAGCTCACGCTAAATATTATCAATTCACTTTTATGAATCTAGTACAACACTTTGAATCAAGTGTAATAACGAAATATTTTCACATAGATTTTTATTGTTCTTATCGTATGTATTTGAAAGAATTATAAATTATTGAAATTCAATTTGTCGATGTTTATCTTATGTCATAGTAGCATTTCATTTATTGGAATTAAAATAAAACGAAAAAGTCATTAAAAAATTGTCTATCATATTGCATAATGAACGTCGAAATTTGTCTCGTTTTTTGTTTACGGTACTCGAAAACGCAATGAATCAAATTATTAAATCACGCTACTGGTTTATTGGGAAATGACAAAAGTCCCTTCTTGATTATAATGTACTATAGCACAAAATAAAACATGGTGGATTTCAGATACGTTTGAGAAAAAATGTTGACCACATTCCATTATTCTAATTGTTGTGTAGATTATTTTTGATCGGCAAAAAAATGTTGCTAGATTTTGCTAAATTACCCTTATCGGCGATGAAAGCTCGTCAATTTCTCCCTAGCTATGACTCACAGCCTATGAGAATAACGTAGAATCACCTTATCTAAAACCATCAGAGGACCCAAGCAAAACACTGTCGATCAGATTGACTCTTTATGTTGAATAAAAAACAAACCATACACTGAATGTAATCATTTCTTTATTTCAAATGAAAATGAAACGGTGCCTCAGACAAAACATCGAAATAAGTGCAATGATCAAGGCAAAAATTGAAATGTTCAATTAATTGTTGTGCGTTTAATAGCAATGAAGTTGAGTTCCATATTCAACATGATTGGTCGATATGGTGGCATTTTGTTCATTTTGAAATGATTTTCCGTACCATTGTGGTGTGTGTTTGAATTTGTTGTTTGGTTTTGGATTTGTATTGTAGCAATTCTTTTATTTATTATCATCTTATCTCTCTGGAATAATTACAACATTATTATCCACTACTTATCAATTTGTTTTCTTCTATTTTTGAAAAATTAAAATGCTTTAAAAAAGATTTCCTTACAATACAAATTGATAGTTAAATTAAGTGTATTTTTTTTTTGTTTTCTTATCTCAGCGCTTTCTCTTATCTCTTCATTGTATGTTTTTAATATGGGGCTGAATGTTTTTTTTTTGTTGTTGTTGTGTTTTTGTTAAATTTACAATTCGGTCTTCTTCGGTTTTCCGGCACGGCTGAAGCCCTTCAACTCGTTTGTTGCATGTTTGGCAATGTAGTTAACAAAATCGTCCAATTCGCGGCCACCTTCATATTTAACTGGACTTGATTTTGAGTCTTTTGGCAACCAAAACAATGTTGGGAAACCACGAACTTCATATTCTGGTGGCACATCATTGGCTGTGGCATCGAATTTCACAATTGAAACTTCTTCTTCGCTCAATTTTTCACCAAGTTCATCGAATACTGGAGCCAATTTTTTGCAATGACCGCACCTATTTAGAACAAATAAAAAAAATTGCATTTAACATTGGAACACGAGTAAAATATAATTTTTTTTTTAAATATTTACCATGGGGCATAGAATTCAATAAGAGTGTCTTTGCCATTGTTGGTGACAACATCTTCGAAGTTTTTAGCAACAGCAACTTTGACTGGTCCATTGTTGTCTTCTGGAACTGGTTCTGATTTAAGGTATGGTTCGAGTTTGCCGGCTTCTAAATCGTCAACGAATGCTTGCAAGTTTTCAATTCTGTACGAAATGTAGAGCAAATAGAAGTTTAAAATTTCAGATTTTTAAATGAAAGGATAAAATAAATAACTTACGAGAATTCTTCCTTCATGATGAATTTTTGATTTTGTGCATTACGTGCCAAAACAACTGGTTTATCACCAGTGTAATCATAACCATATTCATTGAGTTCGTGTTGGAATTCATCTTTGTTGCTGATGGCAAAACGGTATTGACCACTGTATGGTTTGACAACCTTCAAGATACGGTTACGCCAGTAGTTGGTTCCCTTTGGATTTTTGGCATAATCGACGGCATAGTAAGCGACAACAAATGGTGGTTTGAATTCGGCAGCATTGTCACGTGTACGATGTCCAACCAAACCGTGGAAGTTCTCTTTCACAAATGTGGTCAATTCTTCAATGCCTGAACCTTCGAATTTGGCTTGGCTTTCTTCGAATTTATTGCTGTATTGTGGGGCACGGAACAAAATAATGCCATCGGTAACACCGTATTTCTTCAATGCATCGGCAGCTGATGTGTGTCCGAAACGTTGCTTTTCACGATATTTGTCAGCATATTTCAAGAATGTTCCCTTCAATGCACTGTCCTTTTCGAAGAATCCAACCAATGTTGTTTCTTGCGCTTGAAGATATTTCACCAATTCATCCAATGAGTTACAGTCCTTTGAAGCTGGACCGGTTTGAGCGCGCATGTATTTAACAATTCCGGCTACATAAAGTGTCGATAAAAAATAATTTCATCAGAAAAAAATGTCAGTGAATTAAGAAAAAAAAAACAATGAATTTTTTTGTGCCAAATAATTGAAAAAAAGAGAATGTCTGAGAATGAGAGAGAGAGAGAGAAATGTATGCCATTCCAAATAGGTCTTTTTTAATTGGACGAGAATTGTTTGTGTTGTCGTAATCAAATTTTATTATTCTATTGCGTGTTATATTGACACGTACCTGCTTCACGGGGACCGTTATATTCAGCTGAGAATTCACCATTTTTGAAAATTTTCAATGTTGGATAGCCACTTACTGAAAATTTGCTACACGTTTCTTTTCCAGCTTCGGTACAATCGATTTGAGCCAAAGCAATTGGTGGATCAGAGCCGCGCAATAATTCAGATGCATGAGCATATTCTGGCTTAAGACGTTTGCAATGTCCGCACCTATTTTAAATGACAAACAAATAAATTCGGTTTTTCTTCTGATTAAATTAACCCAAAAAAAAAAACACACTACACAACGGACATAGACATTGTTAATCCAATTACGGTACTGCTATGTATATGATCTCATCTCATTCGTAAACGAAATCAAATGTCAAACAATGGAATTTTCCGTAAAAATTGGTTAAAAAAAGTCTATGCTCAATTTAAAAGAAATAATTTAGAAAAAATAAATACCATGGTGCGTAGAACATTACTAAAGTGGTTTCAGTTTCGGCAACTCTTGTTTTGAAATCATCGTCATTTAGGTCTAAAACATCGCTACCCAACGAAAACGCAAACAGCGTCACAAACACAATCGCGGATTTAAATAACATTTTACTTAATTTTCTCTTTGTTTTTTTTTTTTAAAACACAATTATTTCTTTTCAACAATAATTTGTAACGAATTTTTTACAATATAAAAAAATACTAAAACTAAATTGATTCGGTCTGTTTTCGAAACGACTCAAATTGAGACGTGGCTCTGGAATATATATATATATATAATTTTTGTATGTGCTGCTTGAAGCTCGTTTCTGCGAATGAAATGAGAATGAAGTGTTAATGCCGGCACACACTCTGGATAGAATTTTGTATGTACAAAACACAAAGCAGAAAAAAAATTACGCTTATTGGTGTTGGCTGTCTTGGATTGGTTATCATTTCGAAAGTTGTTTCGTTTTAACATCTGATTGGCTGATGCGCATTTTCGAAGACATCTACTTCGAATTCGGGAAATTTTCGAACTTTGACACCAAGCGGATTATTTAAATTTTCGAATGAGTACAATTCTCGTTATAGAAATTGTTATTATTTATAACAATTAAATAATTTAAGCAATAATATACAAACGAAAATTAATTAAAAAATGTACAATGTATAAATTATAAAAAGACCCGATTTTCTAACGTGTCCAAATCTCAACAGTCATTGATTTTTCATAAACATTGACGGTTTATCAATAATTATTAAAAATACAAAAAAAAAAAATGGTGAAAAAGTAGGCAACGATTTGTTTGCTGATTCTAAACAATCGGATATTAACGAACAACTAAGATTGCCTTAGCGCATTTCAAAAATATATTGTTACAATGTAAATACCACAGGTTGTTTTATACTATGTCGAGTACTTTCATCGTATAAGTGATAATAAAATGAATACGTTGAATGAAGTGGTAATGCAAGTTTTTTCTTCCAAAAATTTCGAATCGAAACAGAACCTGTATTCAAATCATTGGTTTTTAAAAAAATGTTACCATAAATAGAGTGAACATTTAAATTGAATTAAAAAAAAACATCCGCAATGATGCCAATGAATCATAGTCGGAAAAATTCTCCAAATTCTCCAATATGTTGAAAACAATCTGTGTACTTGAGACCATTGAACTGGGTATGAATGAAATATTGTTCGTTACGTAGTGACAGATTCATTTTGACTAACTTCAGTCAACATTTAATTCAAGCAAATAGCAAATACCGGACTCAAATCGATGGAATTTTGTTGAAGTGTTATATTTTTTACAATTTTTTCCATTCATTTAATAAAAATATAACTGTTTAACATTCAATGGCAATAAAAGATTTGCTATTCAGATAAAATTAATTTGATGATTGATGTTGTTGTGTGTGAGAGAACATTGGAAACGTCAAACGTCTACACAAATGCACTGACGTTTTGCATGTATTCGTCAATCTATGTGTGTATGTTTGTGTGTATGACATACATGAACCATACCATATGAACGTGTGTGGTATTCATATTTTAACAATGCAACACAAATCATGAAATGATTTGTACAGCTTAAAATTCAATGGCCGCCATTTGTAGAATCGCCATTAAAAGTGTTTAGTGTGTTTGTTTTAGATAAATTTTTAACACTAAATTCTTCGTTCAATTGGCACAAACATTGGTCACGACACCAAAATGAGTGAAAACGCGTAGTAAATTTTTTTTTTTAGCAATCAATTTAATTCAAATAAATTGTAGCTCAAACATAAGATAATCCAAATGAAATACAAATAGTTTTTCGGTCCTGATAGTGTAATACAATTTGAACGAAAATAAAAATTAAAGGAAAAATACTTGACATATATACACATCTTGTCCGTATATGTGCATATATACAAAGTGAGTGCGAAAACCAAACAGAATTGGAAATTTGTGAGCTGTGTGGAAATCGACACCAATTCATCGGAATAAATCATTGACATTGATCAAAATGATGAATCCTCCTGTTATATCGAATAGTGGCAGCTTGGAAGATTGTCATACGAACTTTTTTGCATTGGTAAACATTTGATATATTTATTTATTTATTTTGTTCGTTCGCTTAAATAGTGGATCAAATATAATTTATTTTTGTGGTTGCTAGTAGTCATTGTTGTTGTTATAAATTGAAGCTAATCGGCCGTAGAAGCAGTTGTATGCACGCACAATTTGTAAGAAAAAGAGCTAGCAATTGAATTCATTCATTCATTGATTTGTTTGTTCGATTAGAATTCATTTTCGTGTGTGTTGTTTATGCGTTTTGCCGTTTATCCTTTTCAAATGGTGAAAAAGAAACAACAAAAAAAGTTTTTTTTAAAAAGAATAAAAGAAAAATGGACGGCTATTTTAATGATACGCGAAGTTATGTGGATATAATATTGCATACATATTCGAATTAAACATGTTTTTGTTGCTCATCACTGCTGGTGTTGCTGTTTTCTGTTTCTATTACTCTCTCTCTGTGTGCGTGGTGTATGTTTGTGCTTTTTTTTAAGTGAACGGTTGATGTGTTGGTGCTGTCGTCCATTCATTAAATGTAATCGAAACATGAAATGTAATTGTGAATGTGTGTCAAGCAACATATGCTTTCTTTTATACTATCCATGAACAAATACTAGTGCCGCCGCTCCATAAACAGATCAAGCACAAATACAAATTAGCTATTTTATTTAAGCTATCTTCATTTGATTTTCCGCTTTATTGTTTGTTTATTTGTTTTTGGCTTTGTCAGTCATTTCTCCTCCTCCTCCTCCTCCGCGTTTTTTTTCGTCTTCTTCTTCTTTTTGAAATTTTATTTTGTTAAAGCACAAGCTCTTTTATTTTTCTTGTTTGCTTCAATCGTACACCGACAAATGCTTTCATTTTGATTGTTTTTATGTTCGCTCTTCTTTTACTGCCGTCAATCTTTTTCGCATTTTATATTTTAAAAGTAGTAATGTTATTTCACCATTGTTGTATTGTTGCTCAATTTCATTTGTTAACATAGACTGATTTGTGTGGCATTCGATGGCGTAAATTCGTATTTGTTGATCCAACAAATGAACCGCTGAAAGATCCAATACTCCGTTCATATGCAAGATGCTTACGTGAAAATATTCTGTGTGTTTGGCGCCGTATTTCATCGAAAAAGGTCGATTCATTCAATCCCAGTAATTTATATGATGCACGCACACAAAATTCCATGACATTTCCACCATTGTCACTGAAAACATCGAAAGAGCTGTGGATATTTTGGTATGGCGAAGAACCCGACCTCAATGAATTGCTTGTACCTGAACTTATGAAACCAACGGTTGAGACGGCTGAAGGCTCCTATGAAAATGGAATTAGCTACGAGTGTCGATCTCTGTTATTCAAGGCGTTACACAATTTGATCGAACGGTAATTACGCGAACATTCAACATTCATTGAAAATATATTAATGCGGATTTTTCTTCTTCTTTAGATGTTTACTATCGAGAGGTGTGATGCGATTAGGTAAATGGTTTGTGCAACCATGTACAAGGCAAAATTGCTCCATCGAAAATGGGTAAATATAAATTAATTTCTTTCCTAATTTTAAGGCTTCATGGAATTCGATCTTGTTAACTAGAGCACATTCTGTAGATTGATGTTGCTTTGAATTATGCGAAATCCTAGAAAAAAATCCATCGAAATATTCTCAGGGACGATTACGCCAAGAATTAGTAATGGTCTTCGTTCTTTTTTGAACATTCTTTTTTAAGATCACAAAATTATTTTAATAAGGTTGAAATTTGCTATCCAAAAACGTCATTAAATGTAACTGTTTTGTGGTATTTGTATTTTCAGTTATCATCACATGTCATTTTCGTTTGGATTTTTTGTGCACGGCGAAAGTACAGTGTGTACATCCATTGATTTACGTAATCATCCGAATGTGCGACGTTTAACATTAGATCATGTAAAAGAGGCTGCATTGAATAGTGATTTTAATCAACATCCGGTCATTCTGGCGCCGTACGGTTTGGCCGGTACACTAACCGGCAAATATTATAAACCATCGGATCCAATAACAAAGAAAACACTCAAAGAATGGTCAATTTTTTATCCATTGCTTCGCAAGACTGAATACCATTATCCGCCCGTTGTTGAGGTAATCACCGGCGGCGTTAGAATGTGTTATCCTGCCAAATATGTGCTCGTCACTGATATCGATGACGAAGAATTTGCGTTTAGTTCGATTCCAAAAATGTGCCAACAAGACGATATGAACGAAATTGAAAATGAAAATAAAATTCAAACACCGTTCGGCGTCGAGAATATAATTGGTGAACGCGTTTGGCAAGAATGCGTAATTGGTTCACAAATTTTGACAACGCATCAACAGGAGGCTGAAAATGTTATAGAAAATACAACTGATAAAGAACAGTATTTTGAACATCCAACAAGCAAATCCGTGTGCAATTGCACGATGTAAGTATATATAAGCAATTTATCAATCAATGAACCACCTATGTCCTTTGACACCTAGATTAATTAATTAATATATCTTTTTAGACGAAAGAATCCTGACAAACCATCCAGTTGTGGCTTAAACCAGAGTAATCAACTAATGGCTGATATATCATCTGCCATTACATCGATGGGAACACCACAAGGTTTGCTCCCTTAAAAATTACTATTCCATTACAGACCCATTACATGTTTATTAATACCCATTTTTTCTATTCTTTTTTTGTAATTAACCCTAGGAACACCATCAAGCCCGGAACTTTCACCGTATTTCCCGTATCCATCGTCGGTTTCACCGCCCGAATATGAATCGGTAAGCTCAAACAACAAATAACAAATATAAATCATCGATTCAATTTTCATGTGCTAAATGATATTTTACAAATGGCATTTTCAGCAAGCACTTCCAATACCGTCGCCAAATCAACTATCATCACAATATGAACTACAAAACTTTTTGAATTCGTCCAGTGACTACGATGACACACATTCGCCGTTTGTTCTGACATCAGAACAACCGCAAAATAATCAATTGACACCAAACCCATCGCCAGATAGTATAATCGATAAAGTGAATGCAAACGAACAGATTTCACCGGGTGGTAGTGTCAAAGAGAGTGGCAAATCGATAAGTGATGATGAAATCAAAGAGAAAATTCTCCACATGAAGACTGATCCGGATAAAAACTTGGGCTTACCAACATCCGATACAGCGGCAATTGACAATGCAAACATCACAAATGCTTTAGACATTAGCATCAAAAGTGAACATCTTTCTACTGACATCGATTTACTTGAAAATAATACATTGAACGATACCAATTTCCTAAATAGTGCATTAGAAAATATATTTGGCGAAGGCGAGAGTGAGCTCAATGAAAACGAAACAAAAATGTCCTTCGAATCAAATGATCAAAATAAAAAATCCGAGAATGAACATAAAAATGTAAAAAATCTAAACGAAAGTAGCGACAGTGACAGCGATGACACCGATGATGATTCAGACGATTCGGACGACTCGGACGACGATGAAAGGTGAGTTCGATGGTTCACATTAATTGGGTTTGATTTCACAATGGTCTTTATTATTTTTTTCAGTACCGAAAATTCAGAAAATGAGGAGGAAGAAGACGATGCTTCTGACGTTGAGCAAAAGAAGCATTCGCCAAATAAAAACAACGATGGAAAGAGCAAGAAGAACACGTCCGAAAATGATATTGATGAAAACACCGCCAAACAATGCACAAATCCAAGTGAAAGTTTAGAAAAAATTTTATCGGCCGATGCAGATAGTTCGTCCGATTCGGCTAAAATGGGCGGTGAACATGAGAAAGGTGCGGGTGGTGAAGGTTCACACCAAAGCCCAAAATCAAGTGATAAATTAGGGTGTATGGGTGAAAAAACTGATGGTAGCCGAACGTTTGGCATGCAACGCTCTGAAGATAGCAATCGAATTGATAATTTGCCAAACGATAGTAATATTGTTAGTTCCGATTTAGCCAATGACAACCATAGCAATATTAGTGATTCGGATGTTGGCGATTTTGCCGATGATGTGGACGATTCGTCGAATGATAGCGCCAAAAGTAGTAATTCCCATGATTTTGTAATACGTTTAACAAATAAATCAAGTGATGTTCCTATAAAATCAGATTGTGCCAATTTGGAAGGCAATACAAAATCTGACATAAAAACTAGCAACAGCGATCAAATGCCGTTCATAAATTCAATGAACTTTTTAGATGATTTAAATACGACTGATACCAGCGATTCGAATAGTAGCGGAAAAGATTTGAAATGTTCAAGCACATTTAGCCTAATGCGTGACTGTGGTTCAAAGGGCATCGATTCGAGCTCGGGCCAAAGAGAGCATGATGATCAATTAAAAACATCGCCGAGCTCGGACACAAAATTGAAAGGCGTTTCATCATGCATTGGATTGAGTTTGGACAGTGCAATCGGTTCAAAAAGTGTTGAAGATGATAACGCTATGTCTGATTTACATACGGACAACATTTCCGATGATGAATATGATATTAAACCGGACAGTATTACATCACGCAAAGCCGAAAACATTTCAATTCGTAGCAATGAGAATTTTGAAAGTATTGCCAATTATATAAACCCAACGGCAATTAGCTTAAACACACTGATTTCGGCTGACTACTCAAATCTGAGCGACAATAATGACACCAATAGCAATGACAATCGCGATAACAGTGACAATAAACGAAACGAAAACTCGCCAACTATCAGCAAATCAGAAACAATTACGGACAAAGATATTATGGAACCGGGAGAATTGCTTGGAAAAAATTTGCTCGAATCACAAGATTCAAATTTGACCAGCGAATCGGTGATCGGTGATGTTGCAAGTAAAATAGGAAAAAGTCCATTTCCCACGGAATGCATCAACAAAGATAAATCAGATGTATCGGCCGATTGCGATGGTAATGACGGTGATGCAGGCAAGAAGAGTGATGGCTTTTGTGCTGATGAATTGGCAGGTGCAAAAGGTGAATTTGGTTCCTTAAATGCAATTAGCACAAACGAAAGTGGAGGTGGAGGTGTATCTGAAGGTACGAAGAATGTTCTCCAAGAAAAATGTGAGACAGCACAAAAAACCGATGATGAAATGGTATTTTCATTTTTAGACGAGCAGAGCATGCAAGATTCAAATCAGAGTGGTATTTTAGGTAAATATATCGCATCGCATTGGTTTCCAAAACAATCAATCAGGTAATTTCAGTAGCAATTTTCTAATTGATTGTCATTATGTCTATTTCGTTTAGCAGATATTTTAATAAATGATCCAATCAAAAGCAAAGATGACACAGGTCTTGGTCAAATGTTGCCAAAAACATCAACAAGTATGTCCGGTTTAGATTTAGATCCGGAAAGCTTATCACAGATAATGGAGTCGATTAAGTCGCCAAATCAAACGGAAAGCGAACGAAAACGTACCAACAGCCCAGGCAACGGTGCGAATACTGAAAACACAAGAGGCGACGATCGATTCAATAAAACAAATACACCATATATTAGTCCAGTACGTGAACACATGAATGTGGCACATTGCATTGACAACGTTGCGGCACCAGCAATCGATAAACACTCATTAGGTTTGGATGATTCGAAATCGATTGATGGCGGTGTTGCATTTGTAGATGGTGTACGACTCAAAGACAGTTTGACCACAATTGATTTGTTAAAAAATCGACCGTCAGATTTGACCAGAGAGATTGAAATTAAAATTGAAAATCCCACCGAATTTCTACCGGAACAAATAACACAAAGTTCAACACATGAAGACATCGACGTGATGTCGTCCGCCTTGAGTATTGAAAAGAAATCGAGCACATTAAAAACTAGCGGAGAGAGTGCAAAAAAACTGAAAAATTCCGAAAGTGATGCAAATGCCAGTAAATTGACGTCGAGCAGTAGCAGCCGATCATCGAAGAGTAGTAAAAAATCAAAGCATGCTAAATCGGTTGAATCGTCAAAAAAGTCAAGCAAATCGAGCAATAAAACCGACAAAAATAAATCAACTGATACGGACAATACAAAAAATAGCGAAAATGCTCCGGGTGGCTCCGCAAATACGTCTTCGTCCAGTAAAAAGGCAAAGGATGGCAGTAGTACAAGCCGTAAACGAATTTTAAAACCAACGAAACGTCCACATCGAACATTTTATAGTAACAGCATGCAAATAGCCAAACGGAATATGATCAATTTGGAAACGCTCGCATCTTTGATGAAAAGGCCTAACTTGAATGTTCGCAATCATGACCTCATCGCTGAATGTAATGAAACTCCACAATCACTGTACGATTTTTCAACGTGGGAAGCGTGGATGGCACATTCTTTTTCATTATTTGGCGCTATCGTTCCACCAGGTAACTGAAACGATTTTTTCGTTTTTAACTATAAAAAATAGTGAAGAAATTCAGAGAATGTACAGAGAATTGTAATTTATGATTGGAGTATTTAACCAATAATTTATAATCAATTAGGTAATATGCATCCGGTTAAAAGATTCAAACCTGGTGAACGGTTTTCATCTCGAGCCATTTTCAAAGAATTACAAGATCTTTACTCAAAGCAAAATGTGCGATTAGCCGATTTCAAGAATAATCCGCCAAACAGTGTTGAAAGCAAATCAGTTTCTGACGGTCTTCATACATCCGACGAAGACGTTGATCAAGACTATTACAATGACAGCGGTTCGGTTAGTAAATTTAATGAATTTTCGCAACACAAACGACATTCTAACTTCTTCTTGTTTTTTTTTTTTTTCAAAATAGAATTCAAACTTGTCTGACTACGATTTGAATAGCCCTGATATTTTATGCAGCCCAACAAATTTCTCCGATATTTATTTTGGAGGTGCACGCAATCTGTCACTTCTTTCCGATCTTGGTGGCATGGTCGATCCAGATTGCTCTGATAATTCAAACGAAGGATCAATGCAGGTAGGTCCCCTTTCATTCCGTTCAACTTTGAAAAGTATCACAAAGTTAACCAAAAATAATAACGAATATATCACGGAAATTCAGGATTGGACGTTCAACTTATCATCATCATCAACATCAACCACATCAAAGCAGCTTATTTCATCAAAATATGCACCACTTACAAATATAGCACCAACTCAAGCCTATTTGCAGCACAATTTCATTTATCGACCATCTTGGGAGTCATCAAATGGCTCGGGAAAATCACTGAACAAAAAGAATAAATTCGGCGCCACTTTGAATAATAAAGTTGGCATTGGTTTCAGTAAAAGTAAGAACAAAAATAAGCATCGAACATTTGGTGCAGGACCAATAATAACTAAAACGGATGGTAGTAAATCAAAGCGTTCAATAAGCGGTTTCGATTATCTGATTAAAAAAGAAGTTGATTTCAAAGGTGGCCAGAATAAGTATGAAAGTCGACATATGACTATCAAAGAGGAACCAACAAGTGACACAGAAATTCGAAACGAAAGCGAAAGTGATACGGACAGTGATACAGACAAGAAGAAATCGGGCAAAAAGAAAAGTGATAAAGGCCAAAAATCACGAAAAAGTGGCCAGGCTGAAGAATGTTCGATGTATGATAATAATGGAAATAGTGATGACAACAGCAATGATTCTGGTCATAATTTTGACTCCATGAAATCCGATCTGTATCACAAATCTAATATAAAATCTGAAGTGAGCGGATCCAATGAAAATGTTTTACAGCGAGGAGATGCCGGCGCTCAAAGAACGAACAGTACCAATTTAGATAAAAGCAGCAGTAGCGTCGAGGAGTTTGATAATGAAAAACCAGTTAAAGTGGTCAAGGTTCATATCAATCTGGACTATGATAGCGAAGTGTATAATGAAGAAGTACACATTCGTAAATTTCATAAATATCAGCGAAACATCGAGATGGCAAATAGCTTGCAAGTTGCACCATTTGACACCACCACCGAATCATTTCCATTTGAAAATAATGCGACAACCATTCTAGAGAGTGGACAACAAATGAATTACAGTTCAAGCGATTCAGACTCAGACGATTCGGATGGCAATGATTTAGATGATTCGGATAATTCATCGTGCGATGAATGCGCCACTGGACCATGTAGCACTTCTATTTTGCCATCACTTCAAATTGGTAGCACAGCTTCAAGTCCAGCCATGTCCTTATCATCTTATTACAACAAAAACGGTAAGCATTTCATGTTCATCACACATTAAATTGTACGTTATTATATTTCGGGCACACTTTCTGTGTAAATTATATTTAAATTTTGTATTGATACCTTGATATTAACAATGTAATCAAAAATTGTTTATTTCAGAAACCTACTTAGAAAATATAGCTCAACCGGTGCAACGTTTACCAGAGACGAATGCATTGATATTGAATTTGCTTTTGTACGATACATCGTTGAATGTATTCCGTGATCATAATTTCAATAGTTGTTCGTTGTGTGTATGCCATACATCTTGTGATGGAACATTTGGTAATATTCGTGGTTTGGATTCAGGTCGTTATTTAGCATTGAATGGTCATAGTTATTCGGAATATGTTCCTGATATTTCATTAACTTTAAATCCAATTGGTCAATTTGAAACGGAAAATGATCGCAATATGCGTGTTAAAAATTCTCATCTATTGGGCTATTTAGACACCGATCCAATTCATTGTACATGTGGCTATAGTGCAATAGTTAATCGTAGACTGTCACATAAATCGGGCTTATTTTATGATGATGAAAATGAAATAACTGGAATTGCTGAAGATCCACAAGAGCAAAAAGCACGCGAAAAGAGATCATTGCTGATAAAAAGTGCGGCAGGTAGTGACGAATTTCTATTTGGTATGGAAAAAATGTGTGGTTCGATCTCACAAGTAATTATGGATTACATTCAAGAGCAATGTACTTGTGTGCAAAATGCCACAAATTCTGTGCAACGTTCAATTCGTTTTGTGAATAATGCAAGCTATTATAGTTTCGAAGATGCATTCATCAATGTGGTTGAATACTGTGATGCACAGGACATTATTCGATTGGCATTGGACAACAGTAAATTGGAAAGTCAACCAAAATCACGTAAAAATAATGCGCTCGTCAAATCGAATGATTCGTACACCAATGTACATAAATGGCCGTACATAAAAGCAAGCGTACCATCGAACAACAAAGATGTGCTGAAATTCATGCAAATGCTGATGCCAGTGCTACAAGGATCGTTTAATAAAAAATACATGACACGAATGTGGGAAGCACCATATGCAATTCAGGGTCCATTAACATGGCGTCAATTCCATCGTTTGGCATCAACACAATCGGGACAATGCGAACCACAACCAATCCCATCAATAATCGTCGGACATGAAAAGGAATGGTTGTCGGTTTCACCATTTGCAATTCAATACT
Organism: Contarinia nasturtii; assembly: GCF_009176525.2. NCBI lineage: Eukaryota > Metazoa > Arthropoda > Insecta > Diptera > Cecidomyiidae > Contarinia > Contarinia nasturtii. The sequence continues at coordinate 10,527,261 of NW_022197486.1, forward strand.
GGGATCAATTGATGCTCGAACCATATTCATACACACGTGATGTGGCCTATATCGTTGTTACACCAGACAACGATTATGTGGTCGATGAAGCAAAGCAATTTTTCAAAGAGCTGAGCACCATGTACGAAATGTGCAAATTAGGAAGACATTGCCCAATTAAAGGCTGTGATGGTATTTTGAGATCAAGCAAAAGCCCAACCGATATCATAAGCGATGAATTCGAAAATTTATATGCATTATTTGAGGATAATAAAACAATTGAAATCATCAAATCGTACATATACACGTGTCAACAACATCTTGTGCCGTATCTCACAAATATTTCGTCGGATAAAAGTATTTTGGATCCAGAACCGGAAGGTTTTAACATTAAAGATGTGTACAAGGATAAATCGATGTCAAGCCCAATGTTTCAGCCAGATACACCGGAATTTTCATACAGCAATGCCGAAAATAAAGAGCAAAATTCATCATTTGAAAATGAATGCGATTCAAATGCATCGTACAGTAATGCACAAACTCCACAGCCGGCTTCATCAAACGAACCAATTGTATTGACAAATCAGAATGAAGCAAACGATGCAATACCACCGTGCATCATAATTTATGTATTGAATCCATTATCATTTGGTCATGAATCGGAAGATTTGCAGCGTATTTCATGTATTGCACTTCTGCGAAGCTACTCAAAAATTCTAAATGCCGTACCAGATTCCATTCGTAATAACATTAAATTACAAATCCTTTCGATGGAAAGCATTTTGGAAATGGGCCAAAACTGTGATTTACTTCGGGCTGCCGATCAAATGCGTTGTTTGGCATTGAGCATTTTCTCGCAGTGTCGCCGCAATTTAACACATGACTTAACTGCTAAAGTTCTAACCGGCTTTGGAACCGCAGCCAATTTGAAAAAGGTCATTCAAAATAAAGATCAAAATAATCGCACTCCATACAAATTGTATGCACCACCGTACATATTGTCGGGACGCGATGAAACAATTGAAAGTAGTGAAGTGTTTGGTGCAAGTACAGTTGATACACCATCGTCTGTGTTATATTGTAATTATTGTTTGTCAGAAGATCAAAAATGGTTGCTTGCGGTGGCAACCGATGAACGTGGCGAACTGCTCGAAACAATAACAATAAACATTGAAGTTGTAAATTCCGAACAAAATCCAAAGAATCGAGGCGATTCAATTCGTCGTCAAAGTTTACAAAAACTGATGGATTTCATAATTGGCATCATTTCACAAACATCACAACAATGGCGCATTGTCATCGGTCGTGTTGGTAGAATTGGACATGGTGAATTGAAGGCGTGGAGTTGGCTGCTATGTAAATCAAGTCTTGTTAAGATTTCAAAACAATTGAAAGATGTATGCGATCAATGTTCAATGATGTATTTGCATAGTTGCCCAAGTATTGTAAGCGCATGTTTACTTACACTTGAGCCAGACACCTGTTTCCGCATACTATCCGATCAATTTACACCCGATGAACGTTTCAGTCAAATTGCTATGCAATCTACATTGTCAACGCCGAGCGATCTTTCATGTACACACATCTTAGTACTGCCAATCAATGCAGCGGCACAAGTAAGATAGAAAATATTTGCAATGAACAATGAACTTTTATTCAAATTTTGACATTTTCTTTCTAACCAAATAGGCTGTTCAAACGTACCCAGAACATCACATCACAGATTTCAGCGAAGAAGAGTTGTTTGTTAGCTTAGGAAATAGCGCTCCATTAGGTGGCATAAATAATATGGCCTCGATCAATAATATGGGCTCATTGAATGGCATGAATTCAATAAATAACATCAATGGCATCGGCGGATTGAACAACATTAACGGCATGAATATGAACTCCGGCATGAATATGAACATGAACAATGCAGGAATGAATGCTTTGAATGCACTTAACAACATGAACAACATCAATAATTTGGCCGGAGTCAATAATATAAACGGTTTAAGCGGGTATGTTTGATTGTTTTTACATTGTTTTCGAATTCAACTAGAGGTGCATTTTTACACAGATTAAATGGCATCGACAGTATGAATGGAATTGATAATTTGAATGGCATCGATAGCATGGATGGAATCGAGGGAATTGACTTGAACATGGATGGAATGGACGATGTAAATATGAATAACATTGAAGATTTCCTATCCAATGACTGGGAAAGTAAGTTAAATCAAATGATTTTATTGAGCGAACGTGTTTTAAATTTAAAAAAATCTTTAGACCATTTCACAGATGAAATTCAACTGCCAACGGATAATCCACAAGATGATCCAACGCTCGATGTTAAATTAGAAAATGTCAATCCAAACGACGACCATCAGTTGTTGAATCAAAAAGTGGAAATGGCTCAAGTATCGAAACAAGACCACGATCAAAAACCAAATGCCAATTTAATGCTATCGGTAAATAAAAATTATATCACTTTCATGAAAATCTCCTATATTTTTTTAAACAACATTCAAATAAAAATTGTTTTGAAGCAATCAAATCTCAAATTTAAGCAATGATGCTTGTTCAAGCGATTCCAAATTTGTGGTCGTTTTGAGATCATCTATATTTTTCAAATATTTTCTTACAAAATTTCTATAAAATTATATCATTTTTCTGGTCACTGTAGGTAAATATGAGCGGCCTTGGACATCAAGTTAAACTCGAATCAGACTGTGATACTGGCAATATGCAAATGCAATTGCATAATACATCCGATGAAGTGAGTATAAACGTAATTGCATTCATTAGATTAGTCTAAATACTTTGTACTTTTATTGTTCGTTCGTTTTTTTTTTTAATGAAACGACTCATTTATCGAATGTTTGTGTTTTTTTTTTCAATTTTCAGTTTGGTCAAATGATGGCACAACCCTTAGCAATTGGATTTATGGTTTCAACGGCTCCAATCAATCGAATGCCACCATGGTTCTGGGTGAATTGTCCACAATTGGAGAATGTGAATCCGGTGTTTTTGAAAAGTTCATTGCACATTCACAGCCCGTTGATCCATCAAAATTCAAATGAATATATTAATCAAAGATTTTCGCATGCCGGCATTCATCCGCTTGATTCACCATATACGGCCGACACAATGAGATATATTCTGGAGAGTTACAATTTCTTATCGTGGCTCGCCATCGATCCAAACACAAACGATCGAATTTCATGTTTACCAGCTCATATTCAAGTGCTTATGCAACTGTATAATATGATTGCGGCATTCACCTAAATTCCGAATCATTCGAACGAATTGATCAAAAATCAAATAGAAATAAAATTAAATGAATGGAGAACATTGAACTGTGCGATAGAAAAAAAATGACGATAGAATGTAGGGAGAAAACAAGCTACAAAACTTAAACCAAAACTGATGCAAACATTTTAGCATATATATTAATTATAACAATTCAAAAGATGAGTTGATCGACGAAATTCTCTCAAAAAATACACACGGCAAAATTCAAAGTAAAATGCATCAAGTGTAATACTTTGGAGCGACTGCAAACACATTTTTACACTTCAGCATTAGAAGTGTTTTTATAACAGTAGTATTCGAATATGAATCTGTGTATAGATGGTAAAATTGCCGTTTTACCCTGATTACTTTAACGTTTTGCCATGTGTACTTTGACAGAGTGAATTATTCGAATGATTCAATTGATTTTTTTTTAGATTAAGTCGTTTTTAGTTAAATGGTAATTAATCTATAAATGAACAAGAAACAAAATTATTGGTGTAATGTTTCACAAATAACTATCATAATTGTATTACGTAGTCCATAAATCAGGCTATTTATTTATTTTAAACAAAATATACAAATAAAAAAACACAAATTCTAAGCATTCTCGTTTTTATCATGACATTATCACTTTGACAAGTGATTGTTGCACTTCACAGCACATAAACAGGATACTCACACTTGCTGCGTTGATGCAGTGACCGACACAGATGTGCGCTTGAACTGAATAACGGTGAACTTTGAATGGGAACACCATAGAAACCATTTGGTCAAATTGTCATTTACAGCAATAACAATGTGACATTGTCAAACTAAACCAGAACGAAAAGATGGCACGCAAAGTAAGAGCAACAACACGCGCTGCCACTGTTGCAAAAACTGGCCGAGCTCAAAGTACAAGGGCCAATCCAAAACCATCACCAGAAAAAACACAGAAAACACCAGCAAATACACAAAAAGCAAAAACAATAAGAAGACCAGATCGTTCACCGAGCATCTTTGAAGATTCACTGCAATCAACGTACTTAACTCTACAATATTCTCAAAAACAAAGTACGGACACACCAGATACAATGTACAATGAAATGATTAAAAATGATGCTGTGGGATCACCCGATTTGTTCGAAACGGAATCGAATGAAAAAATTGATGTGCCGATTGAAGTAAAACCGATCTCAGTTGGCGTTCAGTGTTCACCTCAAACTCGAGATATCGGTGTTGGCACCGATGAAGTTGTATTCAAAGATTTTGGTATTCAATGTAAACCTCACACCCGTGATATCGGCGTTGGTCCTGATGAGCCATTCATGTATCGTAGCATTCAACGACGCGCATCCACAAATTTGAATGAGATCGTATATGAATCCAATGAATCAAGTAATGAACCCGATAGTTTCTCAAGTGAAGGCAGCAGTATGATTGGAGATAGCGATCTGACTTATAGAAGCAGTTCAAGTGATATTTTTGACGATTTTGATTTGCTGGAAGAAATCGAAGACTATGATGACAAGAATGCATCGATTCAAGACACGCACGCTGACCACAAAATGTACGACGAAACGAAATCAACGATAAGCGATTCGCCACCCCGCAATCAAATCTACGTCAACAATAAATTTCATTCACCGGAAAGTTTACGCATTCAGTTGAAAAAATGTTCGGATAAATCGAAAAAGTAGCTAAAACACATGCCAAAATCAGGATTCAGAAAAATTCTTTTCTTATTTTACAAATTGTACTTTTTATTTTTTGAAAAATTCCGTTTTCAATAAATGCAGTGTTTTTAAAATCAAAATTGTGTTCGTGTACATCATTTGATTTACAGCATCGGATTATAAAACAAATGTGAATTTAGTCGGAATTTATGTGTGAAATGTTGGTCCGGATTGAATTTTAATTTATATGGTGTAAGTGTTATAGTTGATGTTCTTTGTTCTCATTTTTTGCCAGATTTTTTGATGCCACCACCAGTCAATGGACCTTTTTGTGATGCTTTTTGTTTCAATGCATCCATTGCTTTTTTCTCAGCTTGTAATTTTGCCTTAAATTCTTTGTCCTCATCGGTGAGATCTTTGGACTCTTTCTTCGGTGCCTTCAATGGCTTCTTCTTACCTAAAGTGACCACAACAAAATAAATTCAATTATATAAATATTTTGTAAAAAACATATAGGAGAATTTATAGGAGATCCCAGTTGGAGGGAATAAACAAAGAAAAAACGTTAAGAATGTCCATAAAGAAATTAGAAATCTTCTTACCGCCTTCACGACCAGACATCTTTGGATTTTTTTTTAAATTTACAACGCAGCCTACTTAACAATCAACCTGAAAACAAAAGGAAAAAAAATATTTCAAAATAAGTATATATGTCAATTTGAAAAATGTGCTTAACAACATATATCTATTTTTTATATTAAAAAAATATTTCGATTTTTTTATAAAATTAAAGTGTAAACAAATATTCTTGGATGATTATCAAACTTTTTTTTAGCAAAAAAACACAAAGAAAATTATCGGAATATACAAATAAAAATAACAATATCAATATTAATGTACCTTGCTCAGTTAGCGTGGATCTACGATTTTTGCTCGATACGATTTTCTGATTTTCTGTTGTACGTTCGTATGGTTATATACGCGCGTTAATTTCGATATCGGACCACTTTCGAACGCAAAAAGTGTCATATAAACTGTCAAAATGTGAACCGATATTGAAAAATGAATGCGTTCAATCTATGATTGGATGCGCTTTTATCGACATTTAAAAATTGCATTTCACCATATAAATCATATCAAGAAAAACACATTAAAATAATATGTAATCCAAAATGCAAAGCAAAATGTTTGAACGCAAGTATATGTGACTGCGATGTTTGCTGTCAAAGCATGATTTGTTTCGAACTTCGGACCAACAAGAATGTCACATTACACGCAAACACACTAACATATACACATCGATGAAACTCAAATTCATATATTATTTGTTATTGAATGCATTTGTGTGATAGCGTGTTTTTCTTATATGACACACTTTCAATGTATTTGAAAACATTAAGAACATGAATATAATTGTATATTTTCTGCATTAAAAATCGGAATATGCACATTTTACACGGTGAAACATTTTGAATAGATTTTTTTTCGAAAACTTAATCGGACCAGATTGTTATGCATCGAAATTTATTCGAATGATTGTGTCATATGCTAGAGCTGACATCTGGAATTCTAACCACACACATATATATATACACATAAAACGAATGAAGATCGTGCCGCTTTTTTCCTCGTATACTCATCGCACACAATTTATGCATTTTGTTCGTCAGTGTATTTGGCAAAGTGTTTTTTTTACTCTCTTCACATCGTTTCCCAAATGAAATAAAAACTTAACAAATCACACCATTCGGTATAACAACAGTTTTTTTTTGGTGCGTTTCTTTTGGTCGTAATACTAAACAACATTTTTGTTGGTTAGACATTTTGTGCGTTGTCGGTGGATTGATAAAAAAAAAAAAACATTGAAAAAACCAATAAAATGGGCAAAAAGGACTCATTCAACGTTGGTGATTTGGTATTTGCCAAAGTAAAGGGATACCCGGCTTGGCCAGCAAAGGTGAGTTTCATAGTTTTTTTCCGCTCAAAGATGTATCTTTGCCATTTTTTATATTGTTGTTGCAATTATTATCATTTTTTCTATGGCCGTTACATTTAGAGATCTGTATCTTTTACACTGATTAAACACATTTGTTTAGTCTTCTACGTTGACTTCATTTTTGTCACACACACACACACACACACACACACACACACACACACACACACACATTTATATATATATATATATACTTACACACACCACAATTGTTTAGTTCATGTAATTGAAACAAATTTACTTCGATATAATGATTTTTGTTGACATATGAGCAAAAAAAATGCTTAACTCATTTCGTGTCGTCTCGAAAAAAATGTTGGATTTTTTTTATAATTTTTAATTGGTTGGAATGTCACAGATTCAATATAACTTTCTCAGAGTTCATCATTTCAGAAAATCTTTGTTTTGGAAAACTATGAGAATTTTGGAAAATATTCTTTCAGGCGGTCATATGTATGAAGCTCAATTTAGAAAGTAAATTCTGATGAAAAAAAAATTGATAGCATCCAATATAGCTTCAAAAGTTGATGAATCAACCATTCAAATAAAATGAGTTATGCATATTTGTATTTTCTTGTTTTCAAATTGATAAGCCAGACATTTTCATAGAAATCTTAAATGAAAAAAATATTCGCAGGTCCACATGGATATAAATGTCTAATCAATGGTTGTATCCTTTTCAGATTGTCGATATTACCAAATCCAAGAAGTACAGTGTATATTTTTACGGAACCGGAGAGACGTAAGTACCGCTATATTTCTTTACAAAAGGAAGCACTCCAAACATTCATTGGATCATCTCATCCTGTCTCTTCTGAAGAGACTGCATGAAATTATTGAGCACTGAGTTTCATTGCAATTCATGATCCTAAATAAAATTTGAGAGTCTGCCGATGGAACCATTTAAGCCAAAGAATTCCATGCGATAATCTCTCACATGCCATTTATTTAGCGAAAATGTTACGTTAGTCAATTCTCAATCTGAAATTATAATGAAAGACTTTGAATTTCTCTCACCAGCGCCAATGTTCAAGGGAAAGATATCACATTGTATTCAAAAACAAAACAAAAATTTGCCACAAGTAGTTCGATGAAAAAACAGGATTTTAAAGCGGCTATTGATCAAATTGAACAAGCGTTAAAAGGTGCATATTTTTTATTGATTAAATTATCAACATTTATGACATTAACATTATAATTATTTTTCTAGGCGATGACCCAGCACCGAATGCATATGAGGTAATTACAGAACTAGTAAACATTTAACCATCGTCGTTATAATAAAACTTTTACTTATATGTCCATTAATTCATTGCAGATTCCATTGGACAGATCGAATGTAACGTTTGATAGTACTATCAATAGTACACTTGATACAACTGGACTTGATACAACTGGACTTGATACAACTGGACTTGA